>NC_051443.1:23451492-23457735 GCF_001649575.2 Kryptolebias marmoratus
CCCCTACCACCACCAGGACCTCCAACACCACCCACACAATTCAGCTCACCCATATTTTATCCCACTTTGAGGACGTATTTAAAAAAAAAAAATTCTCAGTGCAATTAACTCTGGAAAACCTGATTCATTCATTCATTATGTTCACTTTTATACTTTTATAGCAAATAAAAACAAAGCCTCACCTGGAATTGAAATGAAATAAGACGAGACTTGAAAACATTTCTAGTGTTGAAACCTGCATTCATTCTCTTTGTGCCTAATACTCTTATTTTTCGAGAAGTTTATGCAGAGAAGTGTTTGGAAAACAAGTTTGGAGGATGTCTGGACAACTTATCTCTTCAAAATAGCAAAATAAAAATAACAAACTGCACTTTTTTTCCATTTTCTGACTCGTTCTTATGTATTTACACAGCACTTTTCTCATGTATGGGGTTCCATTAGTGCCAAAAATATGTTTATGTGTCTATGTAAGGTGTGTATGTAGCATGCTATGTATATGTTAAGTGATATGTTAGGTGTATATGTTAAGTGACATAATGATATGTGCGGAACATAGACACAACGCAGTATATAGGCATGTTACAATACATACACACTTACATATCACTTAACATATACATAGCATGCTACATACACACCTTACATAGACACACAAACATATTTTGTCACTAATGGAACCCCATACTCAAGTAGAGGCAGCTCAAAGTGCTTAACAATCCAACAAGATTTGAAAAACTTAAGCAAATCAGTATAAAAATATTAAAAAACACAGAACTGAATATAAGCACAATCGATGCATAAGAGGATAAAAGAAGCAGGTGATTCAGTAAAACAGGTTTTGTCAGATAAATCAGTTTTTCAGCCTGGTTTTGAAGGCAGGGAGGGTGTTGATGTCACGTACAGAACCTGAAAACTGAAGGTTCTGCCTCACATTGTTGTTTTAAAGATTCTTCAGACAGAGAGAGATGCATGCTGGGAGTGAAGGGGCCAATTAGCTGCTTTTAAATATGATGGAAGTAGGACCTTCAGGGCTTTATATGTAATGAGGAGCATTTTAAATGGTGTTCTGGTGTTTACAGGAAGTAATTATAACAATTAGAATAAACAAAGACATCTTTGAGAGACCTTTTAGGTTCTCAGAAAACAGAAAAAGAAGCTATTTTCAGCTGGGGCGGCTTTGAAAGTCACTGTGTTTGTAGTTCTTTTTTATTTGGTAAAAATAGAAAAAGCAATCCGTGTTGATCCGCAGCCAACTTCAGATGATGTAAATAAAAGCCTGAAAAGCTTATTTTTTCCCCAGACTGTGTTAAAAGCTTACATGCACAGGAACAATGTTCGCCTGATTTTAAACTTCTTCCGTTTGAAGAAATTCTCCGAAACGGCGTTCAGCACGAAGCAGACGGTTTTACAGCGAGGCTTCAGATGATGTCAGCCGCTTTACTCCGACCGAAGCGGATAAATCATGTCTTCGATTGTGAACTCGCTCCAGTCTACATCACGTGGGCCCATCTTTTCTCATTAGAAAAGAGTTCGCAGCCCTCCCTGACTCATCCGAAGTGGGTTCCAGCTGCAGCGTTCCCTCCTGAACGCGGAGCTGCAAAAGTGAAAAGTGACGTTATTGCGTTAGAGTTCACGGGGGTCAAAAGAGAGCGGCTGCAATGTTCTCGGGGCGCGTGCCAAATAATGTGACAGGGACCTTTTTTTTCCCAGTGTGGGAATCTCTCAGAGAGCTCACAAACAGGATGTCATTAAACTGACGGTGCTGGAGAGATGTGACCTCACCGGCTCTGCATGCGCCGCCCAACGAGTTCAATCGAGTTCCGATCAATAAAAAAACAACAGATGAGTGCTGAACAATAACTTCCTTTAATCTCCTTTAGCTGACGTCCCGGTTAACCTGAAAAACCGAGGACCTGGGTGCACAGAAGCAGAAAATTGGGGATTCTCTGCATCCACAGGAAGTTTCTCTGATAATCAAAAACATCCACAAATATCTACAATCAAATGCTCAAACGCTTCTATTGTTAATCCTGATATATATATATATATATATATATATATATATATAATATGCAGTGACATAAAACCAATTATAGAATATTTGCACGATGAAGTAACCCTCCTATTGTCTCTTAGGAATGCATATCGCCCTCCGCCTCTTATGCCACAGTTTTAGCCCAAGATCATGTTGCTTGTCAGTCACATTATGCACAATCTCAGGCAATATCTGTGTTCTTAATGACTCAATATCTGTAAGGTTGACTGAATCGTAGACATTTTTTGTGTTTTCTGAAGTCAGCGGCCTGCGGCGGCGATAAATACCCGAGGTGTAACGGTATGCCTGAGTCATGATCCGAAACGTGAGTTCAGCAGCTTCATTTTAACCAGCAAACCCACAACAGGGTGGTTCTGTCTCTGCTCACTCACAGACCCCGGGTCTGTCTGTCATTTTGGTCCCGGGTGTTTATTGTGCAACGGGTTTCGCATTGAGAACAGCTGCAGCGAAGCATCAGGAGAGGGAACTGCAACAGCTGCGGGCAGCAAACGCCGCGAGGCTAAAAGATGCTGAAACGCGGCTCGTCTGCAGCTTCATCGGCTCAAATCTGCGGACGGTCACGTGACTCATCCTTCAGATTATGAGGAGGAATCCGGCAGCTTCAAAGAAGCCCGTTTTATCAGATCCTGACGGAGCGCCGAGCCCAGAGGGGAAACCGGGGATTACATCAGCCTGAAGGAAAAGCAGAACGTTAGCCAGAGTTAGACGTAACCCCGGCAACCGTGTGTTTTTAAACAGCAGATTTCCTGGGAACATTAGTGGAGTCAGGTGGAGAACGCTGCCAGGTCAGGGTTTAGGATTTATGTCCTCCTGGATCAGGCAAAAAAAAAAAAAAAAAAACAGAAAACTAACCAAAGCCTCCTTTTTCAGACGGCTGCCGTTAAAACACACAAAACACGTCAGGAGTCCTGGCAGCTGGAATACAGCGCGATCTGACCAAAAAAAAACTGGGCAGCCATTTGGTTTAATCCATAAAACAGATTCTTGGAGGAACACGTTGCATCAAACCAGCCAAAGGAACAAAGATGAGACACTTCGAGTCCTCGGTTCTTTCCCTGAGGGCAGAAATTTCACTTAAAAATTCAATTTGACATTAAACCTTCACTTAAGTTCTCTCTGAAAATAATTTATAAAAACCCCCACAGCTTAAAAAAAGGTGGGTAATCATGTAACTGCTCGTGACTGTCTATATGTCTGTCTGTTAGCAAAATATCTCATTAGCCTCTGGGCAGATTTTAATAAAACTCTTAGAAAGTAACCATTTAATGTACACCTACAACTGATTTGATTTCGGAGTCAAACTGATTAAAGATGGCCGCCACAGCTAATTAATCTCATCAGCAGCAATAATGGCTGTAAGTCAGTGGATTTTACAGGTACTGAGATAAGATTTTGTGTGGTAGTAGCTGAGAGTCGGCCCCATCACGTAGTTTAGCAGGAAGGCAGTGAGCGATAGGCATTCCTTAAAGGAACGCTACTTTTTTCTATTCATTTCTGCCTTTACCTTCAAAACAGACTCTCAGATTGAAACATCCACATCAGTTTATGATTTATGCATTAAAACAATTAAAAATAAAGTTATAATTTCCTGAAACTCGGTCAATTAGATAGAGAGCTGCCTTTGGTTTTTATTCTACTTTCTGAGTAAAATAAAATGTCTCTGATCGGAAATGATGCACAGATTCTTTCTTCTATGATAAAAAACTGAACTTAACATGTTGTTGAACTGATTAAACTTCCTTTTTTGGCTTTGCCTGCATTTACTCCCATCGCTGGAGACCCTTCGCCGACCTTGCTGCGTGCAGCCGGAGGCACCGGGACAAAAGGCCTGCTTGTTTAGCTCTGGGTTCGGTTTTTTTGTTTTTATGAATGAATGATTCGACGGGAGGGGAGGGGAGGGGAGGGGAGACGAGGGGAGACGAGACGAGACGAGACGAGACGAGAGGAGACGAGGGATGGAGGAGAGGAGAGGAGAGGAGAGGAGAGACCACCTGAAGATCAGAACAAACTATTATTAGTCCTCCATCTTGTTTTCAGTTTCCCAGAATAGCATCTGTCTTTTAGTTTTTCTTTTCTTTGTATCTGTATTTATAGCCATCGGTTGTTTTCTCACTTAAAAACAATCTTTTAGCCCACAGAACTTAATTTGCTGATTTTGCTTCATTTCATTTCTACGATTTTGTTAAATCTACTTATGTCAGCTCCATCTGCTCGTTGTGTTGTATTCTTTTAACCGTGACTTCTTAAAATAATTAGATTATTTTAATAAGCTTTTGTTTTCAGAGCCAAAATTCTTTTGTTTTAAAGAAATTTAGGTAAAATTGCTTATTTATTCATTTATATATGAACATATTTATCAGTTTATTCAATAATCAACTGATTTATTGATTTATCATAAATTAATGAGGCAATACTTTGTTTTAATATTTAACCAAAAGAAATCAGCAATTATTTCCTTTATTTCTTTTAAAAATTAGCTTTTATTTTTGTATTTATTTATTTTAAAATATACTTACTTAGATCTTCCCTTGATTTTTATCAGATCATTTGAGGAGTTAAGTATTTCAAGAACAGAAAATCCTGTTTTATGATTGCTTTTGGAGGAGAAAAAGCTGAAAACTAAACTTTTTGAGTTGTCAGATTTTTCATTTTTCCGTCTGAGTGTATTTGCGCGACTCGGTGGTGAAACTGCAAAGGCGAACGAAGAAGCAGTTTGAGCCGTTTCTGATTTAAAACCCAAACGATGACAGATGATAAACCTGCAGCCAACCTCTAATCTCAGCCCTGATCAATCTGAAACCAGGTGCTGGACTTGCTGAGCTTCATTCATATTTAATCAACGCTGCCTGAAGTCCATCTGTCCAACCGGCTGAGGACAACCAGGGAGCGTCCCTTTCCCGCTCACGTTTTAGTCAATTTAACGTTCATTTCCTCTGCAGCTCAGACAGGAAAACCAGCAGCTGGTAACTGAAACAGAATTCACATCTGAAATCCATAAGTTGGCTTCAAATAAAAATAACCCTCCCCTGCGAGCCACAGCCGCCTCGTCCAACCCGTTTTCCTGACAGGAACGAAAGCAGACAGCTCCTCGATCGGAGTTTCACAGCAATCAGCTCTGGCTTTGACCCACTTTTTCTTTCAAGATCCGCTCAAGAATAATCAGTCTTTCCTTTTACGTCTGACTCCTCCTAATCCTCTGATCTCTCCACCAACCAGCTGCTCCTGAAGAACGGCGAATAGAAGAAGGAGAAGGAAGAAAAAAATTTTAAAAATCAGCTTTCACCAGCAGATATATAACCGTCGAGCTCACATCCAGGAGTAACAGACCAAAAAATAAAAAATAAAAATGTTGTTTCTGTGGGAGAAAAAGCTTTTTGTTGCTTGTAGCTTGTAGCTAATGCTATCTACTTTTGGCCAGCTTTTTGCTATATTTTGCTTAAAGCTAGCCTTTTGATGCATTTAGCATAAAGCTAATCTTTCGCTACATTTAGCAAACCTTTTCCTACTTGAGTTTTTAGCTGCTGTTAGCTTTTAGATAACTTTTTGTTGCTTGTAGCTTCTAGTCACTGCTATCTACTTTTGGCCAGCTTTTTGCTCTATTTAGCATAAAGCTAATCTTTTGCTACATTTAGCTAACCTTTTCCTACTTTGAGTTTTTAGCCAGCCATTTGCTATTATTGGCTAACATTTTGTTGCTTTTAGCTAGTCTCCTGCTACTTTCAGCTTTTAACTACCCTTTTGCTACCTTTAGCTTTTAGCTAGCCTTTTGCTACTTTTAGCTCTTACTTAACGCTTTGCTACCTTTAGCCTTCAGCTAGTGTTTTGCTTCTTTTAGCTCATGCTTTGCCACTTTTAGCAAGCATTTCTCTCCCGTTTAGCTTGTGTTTTGCTCCTCTGCTTCTAACTAGCACTCTGCTTCTTTTAGCTTTGACAACTCAGCTTCAGCTTCTTTAGTAGATCTCAGCAAAGCCATTCAACGCTGTATTCGCACCAAAAACGTGGTTTCTCCAGTTTAATTTCCTTTCACGTGTTTATTCGTGTCAAAACGCTGGATCCGTCACTTCACTCTGCCCTGATTTGGTACCAACACCGTGCTGCGTTTACTTGCAATCAGACATCTAGAATTTACCCATGAAAACAGGAATTTATCCTCTATATGTATTTAAATTTGATGGGGTGGCACCTGG
>NC_051443.1:23457876-23461710 GCF_001649575.2 Kryptolebias marmoratus
TTAAAAAGCCATTCTCCATATTTTGTTCCACTGATGATCACACAGTGGCCTCCTGTCCTGACCAGCTGACGGAGGAACATGGGAGGAAATAGGAGCCACCGGCTGCCCCCTCCCTTCCCCTCCCTTGTTCTCTACTTTCCACCATGCCTGCAGCCCCGCCACGGATAATCAGCTCCGCACATAGAGGCACGGTCACCGTCTCAGCCTCCTCAGAAAAATGGGCTTCCCGAAGCAAAAGACACACAAAGAGAGTTGGTCCAGACGCGCCGTTTGCTCCAGCAGTGATATCCCACCAAACACAGCGCCCTAACAATGAAATCCCTGCTGGAATGCACGCCAGAGACAAAGGCTGGAGAGCTGGGACTCTGATGCGGGAAAACACAACATTTAAAAAGCTCAGATTTGATCCGAACGGGAGCGCTTGGTGCAGAGATGCTGCAGAAACCAGGACGCTTTCAGCCACACAGACCGACTGATTGATCGGCTCTGAAGCCCGTTTAATCCCAGATGAGCTGATGTCGGAATAAAACCCGGAACGCGTCCTGAAGGAAGCAGCTTTTTGCGGCTTTCAGATCAGATTTTCTTTCTTTTTTTTTTTTTTTTTTTTTGCGGCGCTCGGTCCGCGCCGCCCCCGGTGACATCCTGCGTCCACACCCGCAGGCCCCGAGACGAGCCCGAACCGGAACACAAGGTCAGCATTGAGTCAGGAACTCACTGTGATCCGGGGAATGTTCTTCTTGCCCTGGTAGCCAGACATCTTCACCGGTGGTTCGGCTTCTTCTTCTTTCTTTTTTTTACGCTGCGCCTTTTTTCGGATCAATCCAACGGGGACGTTCAGGACGGAGGATGATGATGATGAGGAGGAGGATGAGGAGTAGGGAGGAGGAAGTAGGTCACAGCTGATCAACCCGAAAGTATCCAACTATGTCCGAACTCGGTACCGCTGCCTGACAGCCTCCCCGGGTCTCCACCAAGAGCCTCTTTCTTCCCAGACGGAGTCAGACAAGAGCGGAGGGAGGGAGGGGTCGCTCCAGAGCCTCTTCTCCATGAAAGGAGCCCACGGAGCATGCGCAGAGCCTCGCCCTGCTCCATTGACAGGCGAGCAGCACTAATGCCATCAATTGCTCTCATGGATTAGTGGTGATGGTGGTTGGGGGGGGGATGCAGCCTGCAAACATTCCCAGGAAGAAGAAACGCCCAGCAGCCATCTTAACTCAAGAGTTTCATCCGCTGCAGTAAAAAAAAAAGCTGACAAACTGCTGGTGACAAGGCTGGACTTTCCAACAGGCCTGCAGGGGCAGTAGTCCAGAACCCCAGGAATCAGGGGGGACCCCGGAAACAAGACCATTGCTTTTAATTTTAATTTTAATTTATTTAAGCTCACCTCACTGGCAGGAGCTTTACTGTGCTGAAGTCTTTGTTGATTAGAATTTGTTCTGGTGGGTTTCTGCTTAATTTCTGCTCAACCTTAACAAATAACCCCACTTCAAAAGACTTGCACTGTCCCTTTACAGCCCAAGGTACCTCCTTTTTAAAGTAAAATCTTCTGTAAAACACCATGCATCGTTGTTCTTGAGAGTTCCTTGACGTGTTTTGTCCTGCACTTTGGTTTCTACTTCACAAAACCTTTAAAATCTGTGAAACAACCAGAGAAAAAGGTGGCTGACTTTGCTACAGATTTTATCGATGGTTTCTGACTTTTCAGACCACTTGCTGCACCGCATTTGTCCTGCAACCCCTAACGTTTGCGAAGGACAACTTTAAAGACATTCTGTGCAGGTCGTAGTCGTGCAGAAATGAAAACAGGTCCTTTTCACAAGAGTCATTTTGAGGAGGCTCTTTTTTTAAGGAAAGGATGTAAAAGAATGTTTGGGGTCAAGCGATTTACTGTTTAAAGTCTAATATTTACAAAACAAAGAGTAAAGATCTTAATAGTCAAGTGAAACTAGGAAAACCAAAGTGCAAAATATGAAGTAATAAGTAGCTTTTTTATGAAACTTGCAGAACAAAACATCACTTTGTATGTGTCTACAACTGATTAAACTTTGGAGCCAACCCGATTCAAGATGGCCTCCACAACCAACTGACCTTAGAAAACACCAAACATGGCTGTAGCTCTCTAACATTTGGTGTGGTAGTAGCTGAGACTGATCCCCAACACATATCTGAGTGCTAACAAACTGCACAAATTGTTGCAACTTACTATTTGGAATAAAAGGCAAAATATCTAATGATTCAACACTTTACCAACCAAAAAATTACAAATGTTGAACGAAAATTTGGTGTGGTAGTAGCTGAGACTGATGCACTCTGACTGTGAGGGTGCACATCATGTTATTGTCAAAGTGTGACCAAAACAG
Organism: Kryptolebias marmoratus; assembly: GCF_001649575.2. Taxonomy (NCBI): domain Eukaryota; kingdom Metazoa; phylum Chordata; class Actinopteri; order Cyprinodontiformes; family Rivulidae; genus Kryptolebias; species Kryptolebias marmoratus. The sequence continues at coordinate 23,460,237 of NC_051443.1, forward strand.
GCGGCGGGCGATATGCATTCTGTTGAGGAATCTCCAGCTGAAATGACAAACTCGTAACAATGTTTTTTTCACATTTTGTGCTCTAAACGTGTAAACCTGTTTCAAAACATGCCCCCAAAGTTAATAAAAATGACTTTTAAATTATCATTAAATCAGTGTTTCGTTATCAGAGACGAAAGAAGCAACTTCATACACGTCCTGCTTGATGTAAAAGATACAGAAGAGTGGATTTGTAACCAATCAATACGTAACGTGATACCATGACTCAACACACACGCCCAAAGCTTTTAACTGCACCCTGAGAGCCTAAAGATGAAATAAAGGAACTAATTAGATGTGCTGAGAATAATTAGTTAACTCTAAAAACCTGCCTCTGAACTGAAACATGCAGGTTTTCCTGCAAGTCATGCAGGCGCACGCCTTCAATTCTGCTGCATGTGAACCTAAGCGAACCTGGAACCTCAAGGAAAATGAGATTTTATATGAAGTGAGTCGTTTATGAATCGACTCAATCATCTTTAGGGTCACATCTGAGGGTTCTGCGGGTGTTTGTTTTACCATCAAACAGTCAGAAAGAGGAGCGGTGAACTCTAACAGGGCCACTCCCTCTGGCTCCTCTGCATGATGGGCCCTCTTTTTACTCAGCTACACAATGCTTTCTGGGAAATGTAGTCTGATCAAGTTGTCTGGATTATCCAAGATGAAATAACTCAAATGGGTGGCTGGAAGTGGCACGCTTTTAAGACTGGAATGCAACAACAAATGGAATCTGCGCAGAGATTCAAGCGCAAAAAACAAGGTGGACATTAAAAAAGGAGGTTTGGGGGGAATGATCTAAAATTAGGAGGTGAAATTGAAAACAATCACCCGTTTATTGTCATCCAGGTTCTGGAGGGCTTCCTTCCCAGAGCTCTCCCGGATCTCCACCTTCCTCGGCTGGTTGGTGACTCCTGCGCCGCCGCCGCCGCCGCTCCTTCCTCTGCACGCCGACAGCGCGTCAAAGTCCAGCGTCTTGCTGTCCGCGGAGCCTTCCACCGGGCAGAACACGCCACAGAATTTCTGCCTGGGCCTGGGGGGGCTGTCGGAGCCCACGATGCCGTGGAAGAAAGGAGGCACTCCCCCGGTGGTTGACATGCCTTTTTTTATTTTTTATTTATTGTTTCAGTTTCCTGGAGCGCAGCCGCCGCCTTCACCGGTGCTCGAGCGCAGGTGGTGACAAAAGGAGGAGAGTCCGCGGGTTTACAGCTGCGCGGAAACACCCCCACAGCTCAGACGGACACGCAACAAATAAATGTCATCCGCATCCGTCTACAAAGCCCTCATTTATCCGTCCATCATTCGAGAGGAGACCTGGTTTTCTCAGAGCCGGGGAGCTGAGGGGAGGCGGGGAGCGCGTCAGACCTCCAGATCCACAGAGTCCTGCAAGTCAGGGGTGTGTGTGTGTGTGTGTGTGTGTGGGGGGGGGGGGGGTCCA
>NC_051443.1:23461860-23483135 GCF_001649575.2 Kryptolebias marmoratus
CACACACACACACACACACACACACACCTCCCAGAGCCTGGAGCTGTGACCAGGAGGAAAGTCAGGTCCCACTTAGTGATTAAAGACACGCAGTTATAAATCAGAATCCAGATTATTGAGTTTATAAAAAAAAAAATCTGTCTTTAAGTTGCCTTTTATTTCTCAGGAGTATTTCTGATTTCACTTCCAAAAACAGAGCATTCAAACATTTTATAAACCAAAACTTTTCTTACTTTACTGAAATATTTATTTCCTTTTTATTTCCACATAGTGTCAACTCATAACATAAAGTAACATCCCTCCCCTTTTAGCTACTATTCTGCCTCTTACTTTACTTAACTAGCCTTTTTTTTTTGAGCTTCCATTCTGCTCTTTTAGCCTTTTACTACTTTTAGCTAGCCTGTAGCTACATTCAGCTACTGGCTACCACCGTGCCCCCTTTTGCTTTTAGCTACTGTTAGCTACCTTTATTTTTCAGCTAGCCTTTTGCTATTTTTAGCTACCAGTTTGCTACTTTTATCTTTTTTTTAATGTGCTATAGAAATAAAGTTGATTGATTGATGTACTATTCTGTTTTTTAGCTTCTTGCTAGCCTTTTGCTTTTCTTACCTTTTATCTACTGTTCTGCTGATTTTAGTTAGCCTTTAGATACTTCTATCTAATCTTTTGCCATTTCTAGCTTTTTGGTAAAGTTGTGCTTCTTTAAGTCTTCAGCTACTGTTCTGTCTCTCAGTTCGTGTTTAGCTTCTTTTAGCTAGTTTTTGCTCCTTTTAGCTAGCGTTCTGCTTTTAGTTTTTATTTATTTATTGCTTTTAGCGTACTTTCTGTTTCTTCTAGCTTTCAGCTACTGTTAGCTCGTGACTCTTTAGTCCGGCAGCTTGTCGCAAAGACCCAATTAATTCCCATTTCTTCAGCTGAATCTAAGGAAAACACCAAAGATGATAATACAGGATCAGGATGATGTCTTCAAACGGACATGAATGGACTTTAAATCAGGAGTTTTGTTGCTTTGGTTCCTTTTCCCTTTTGTTTAGTTTTCCTCCTTCTCGGTCTGCAAATGGAATAAACTCACAGCTCCAATTAGAACAGCACATCATCATAATTTTATTTTATTTTATTTCTGATGAACATCCCAGTCTGATGCCACAGTTCCACCCCTGAAAATGTCTGATCTCTCAGCATTCAGTTAATCTGCCAGCTTCCACTCGAACCCTGATAACGATCATTAACCCCTGAAGAGAGAGAGAGAAAAAAAAATGTTTTTGCTGAAGTCGGTGTTTTTGAAATCTGCACGCTTGACAGTTTCAGCTCCACGCCATCTTCGCACACAAGGTTTTAATTCGTCTAGAGGACTCGTTCTGCTGTCGTCACCTCAGTGTCGTGCACACAGCTCCACCTGAGTTTCATCATAAAGGCGGTGTCATCAGTGCAACACACAACAATGATCTGATATCTAATTACCTTTTAATATGGAAGGTGGACAAGTGGAAAACAAGAAAATATATGAACAGTATCTGAAAAATCCTTCAGTTAATCATCTTTATGTCAAGTTTTCAGCTTTAAGAAGAACCTTGTTGGTGCAAAATTCTTATTTTATGTATGTCAAACTGTAATTTCTGCTATTTATTTTATAGATTCAACAAAAACAAATTGGGAACAAATAGTGTTCCTGTCACTGGCTTCAGCTATCAAAGTTACTGGCTAGCAAGGTAGCAATTCGGCTAATAAATGTAGTTAATTTCTTTGTTTTTTTATACAAAATAAATTGAGAAAATAGGAACAAACTGGGTTTTTATGAGGTTACTGATATCAAAATCACTAGCGAGTAACATTAATTAGTTTCTTTTATAGACTTGCTTTAATAAACTAAAGAAATAGGAACACATTTTATCTTTGTGAAAGGCTGCTAGCATTAAAGTTACCTTGTGATAATTACTAATTTAATAGCGAGCAAGATAGTAACTTAATAGTTAGTAGCATTATCTAGTTGTTTTTGTTATTTTTGTATAGACGCACCTAAATAAACTAAATAAATTTGGTATAAATTTGATACTTATCCTTAGTAGTGAGCTAGATAACTTACTAGCTGGATTCTTTTGTATTTTTTTGTAAACTCAACTAAAGAAATGGGATTAAGTTGTGTTTCTGTGACAGGTTGTGGGCATTAAAAGTCCTAGATAATGGTTTCTACTTGATAGATGGCTATTTTCTTTGGTATTTTACTCATAAAAATAAAATTAGAAAGCCGCTGGTTCTATAAGTGCCTAAAAATCTAAATTACAGCCGTTTTTTTTTAATTGTTTTGTTAACTGTCGACCCTACGCTGGTTGAGTTTAGGAGACTTTTTATGCCTGAATGGTTCACAGGTCTGAGGTTAACTGTTTACCAAATAAAAACAGAAAAATTTAAATAAAGTCTGGCTGCTTGGAAGCAAAAAAACTGCAGAAATGACTCACAGGTTTGTGAATCTGTATGAACCTGTTATGATGCTCGGTGTTTAACTTTTCAGACTGATCAGGAACATTTGTTCCTGTGAGAATAAATCAATATCTGCTGCATGGTGATCGATAAGAACAGCCAGTCAGACAAAAAAGCTCTCTGGTAAAAAAAAAAAAAAGAGGCCATGAAAAGCGTTTTAGCAGCGAGTGAGTTCGTGCCGGCGCAGTTTCCATAACAACATGGTGGGCAGCAAACGGCTCTGCTGCTGCCATTAACGCTCCCAGGGGCCTGCGTGGGGGGTGGGTGGTCGTCTCTGCAGGGAGGCAACCGGGGAGGAATCGGGGAGGAGGGTCAGAAGAGGGGAGGCTGAACCCTGACCCCTGTCCTCACTGATCAAAACGTGACAAACGGAAAAGTTTCAGACAATCAGAGGGGTAAAGTTGGCAGCGATGGACGGTTGGAGGAGCCAGAGGAAGAGGAGGGGAGGAAGGGGTTGGCGAGGAAGGGCACGGCCCTGGCATCCAGAACAGATGTAGGACAAGCAGTGAGATCAGCAAATAAAAAAAAAAAAAAACACCCAAGGTCCTCTTATTGGCTGCCGCGAGCGAAGACACGAGGGACCGTCTTATTAGATTATCAGCTCTGCTCAGTCCGAAGGCAGGAAGTGACATCACCGAGCGACTCAGAAACTACAAACAGATAAAAAACACATCAACTCCTTTTCAGGACAACCCAATGAACTTCCCACAGTCGCAGATGATCCAGAACTGGACACGGAAATGACTTTAATGCATCTCATAAACTTTTATTTTGGAGGATAATGCAATATAATTACAACCCAGCAATAAATAGGGTCACTGATGCACATCAAAACATTTTTATTTTTTGCTGTGGTTTTGAGAAGTTTGATCATTCTCGTGTGTTTTATTTGTGTCGTGTTGTCTATAGTTACAGATTTCCTGTTTTTGTTGTTTTATTTAAGGGATTTATGTTTTTTTTTGTTCTGCTCTAAACTGTTTTCTGTTTTTCTTTTGTCGTTTAGAAACTTTTATTTTGAAGTTGTTTAGATTTTTGTTTTTATTTTTAGGAACTTTTGTGTTATTTGTTGTAAAAGTGTTACTCTGTTTCCTGTTTTCTTGCAGGTTAGTTTTTGTTTTGCTCCGTTTTTAGGAAAAGTCGAGGTCGTCTTTGCCCTTCGGCCGATCTCTTATCGGGGGTCGCCGCAGCGGATCGTCTGAGTCCGAGTCCAGTTCCCGCCGGCCGCCGGCGCCCTGCTGGCGAACAACCCTGAACCCCGACTGATCCGCGTGTTTGTTTTACGCCAGATGCCCTTCTTGGAGCACCTTTCCCCATTTATCCGTGCTTTGGGAAGTGCACGGAAAGTCCCATTTCCAGTGGCCGGTTTTCCGAACTTTAAACATTTCATTGCTCACATGCACGCCAACTCATAACTCTGCTAAATATGTTTAAACCAGTAATGATGATGCAGTCATGAAATCGTTTTTTTATTCTTTTCGCATTCGTTCTTTGACTTTGTGTTTGGACGTGCGTGACCTTTGGCATTCACCAGGATGTGCCGCAGCACCCTCAGCGCCCACAATTCTCATAGATTTGCATACCTGCATTCATCTTATCTGTTTAAATGAGCTCCACGTGGTGCTCATTGTGTTCTTAGACATGTGGAACCAAACTGGGCAAAAGTAGCGACAAGTTTGTATTTACAGATGAGCAGTATCGGGAAAATACAGATTAAAAATAAAATAAAAAGAGAAAAATAGCTGAGAGATGCATCGCCCTTTTGTCAGTTTATTACCTGCATGCATAAGGTTTAATAAATTATCTCATTTTGGCTGCTCTAAATATGCAACAACCTACAGAAAAGATCAAATTTGTTATTTTTATGTAAACAGAACGCTTGTTCGTCTCTAAAATTAGGTGCATTTATGTCTAAATGATGTGTGTTTTGTGGTTTATTAAATGAAAATAAATAATTCCTCTAAAAAGCAACTATAAGAGTGGACAAAGTGGTGTTTTTCCTGCAACACATTCAATAATTCTCACAGAAAACTGGTTCTTTTTCCTGCGTTTTCACCTGTAGTGTGGAATCGCTGCCTGGATGCCGAAGGGATGAAAGTCTCCTCAGCAGAAGGATGGAGCTGGCCGCCACCCGGTAACCCTTAGCAACGCCACCATCGGCTGCAGGGTGGGCGGAGCCACGCGTCTCCGAGCGCCTGGATTGGTTGGGATCGGGTGTTCTGAGGTTCCATTAAAGGAAAAAGACGGAGGACGCGTCATTCAGGAAGGAGCTGCTTTAACGTCAAAAGGCTTGGAAGGAACACATTCCTGACATTCATTATTTACTTCCAATTCTCAGACAGTCACTTAAATATCCATCCCATAATTATATCCTTAAATCTATACGACGTTGTCGTGTTGTTGCACTCATTCTGACCAAGAAAAGTTTCATTTCAGGGTAAATTTATACAACATTTCCAATCTTTTTAGGTCAAAACAAAACTAGATGGAACATTTTTTTATAATGTTTGTGTACCATCTATAAAAAAAGACTAGATTAAGATAAATAAATATCTTACCTGCTGTAGATAGCTCTTTTGACAGCTTCAGTTTGGAGAAATGGAGTTCAGTTCTGACTGGACTGACTACTTTTGTCTTTAACAGGTTTTAAAATTAACATTACTGTTATTTGTCAAAATTAAAAAGGCAAAGTCAAAACTAAAAATAGTTTCACTCGGGTCATTTTATTGACAAAATGTTTTCAGTGTTTCCAATGTAGCAGGGAAAAAAAAAGCAAATTTATCGTTACAAGAACAACTTTCCGACCATCAGTCTTTCTTTCCTCGGGGCCCTGAAACTAAAAACATTTTGTTTTTGTTGTTGTTTTTCTGCACTTTTTTTTTGTCAAACTTGATTCCCGCCGTGCGTGTTCACAACCCCTCTCCAACACCAAGGAAAACAAACAAACAAACAAACAAACACAAGTAGAAAGAATCCAAAGTCTCAGCTTCGAAAGCTGCAGGAACAAACAGAAGCAGAAGCTCGAGGGTCACGCCAAAGAAAAAAGTCGTTTGTGCTGCGAATCCTTTAAAGCCAGTTTGTCGTCTTTTTGACCTTTTGTGAAATTAGACACCAGAGTGTTTTCTGATGAGGAAGCAGGGCTGGCTGTACCCAACTCGAACAGAAAGTCCCACTCGAACTCTCAGGACCCACAAAGCCGTCGACATGGCGCTGGGCAGGCGGCTCAGCAGAAGAGAAGAAACACTGAAAAACGTTGAGTTTTACTCCTGAACGGCTGCTGCGGGCGTGAAGGACAAACAAACAAACAACCCCCCCGGCTGTGCAAAAGTCTCCATCTCACCGCACACGAGTCATTTCATGCCACGTCGATTCTTGTATTTCACGCTGAATATAAAAAAAAGATGAATAAGCCTCTAGAGTGCAAACATTATCGATCCAGTTTCCGTTCGCACAAAAAACCGACCCCGATCCGGCTTCAGACGCGCCTCGCCGAAGCCAAAAAGAACCAAACTACAAACCGACGCCGCGGCCGAGCGTCTATAAACTCCCAACTTCCAGCTGCGTCGCTCTGTGCTTCTCGCCGCTCTCAGATGCCGGAGTCCCTTCCCCCGCAGCTCCGCGGAGTATTTAACGAACGCTGTTGGAGTGCAGGACTGGCTCAGTCCTGAAAAATAGCATCTCTGAAGTTCAGATCTTTGAAGAACCTACTTATAGAAAAGTAAACTACTTTTATTACTTTTTTTTCCTTTGTTTAATAAAAATCATTCGAGGTACCCTAAAAAAAAAAAAAAAAGACTCATGTAATACTGAGCTCCAAAGGAAGCGAAAGGAAGCGAGATTTGATTGGTCAGGAGGCTGCAGGTCTTTTGAAGTGGGATTTATGAACAGTTAATATCTTACCTGTTGTAGATTGATGGGCTAACGGCTAATCTGAGACCAAAGCGGATTGCTGTTAGTTAAAAGCTATTTTAAAAACGTTTAACCACTGTCAGTTCATCTCAGCGTCCCTTTCGTGCTCCAAGACACCACTTTGGATTTTGGCACTTATCAGATTAGCCATTAGCTCGTCAATCTTGTCAGATTTATACTCCCGTTTCTCCAAACTGAGGTTGTTCAAAGAGCTGCCTACAACAGGTAAGATGTTTACTGTTCATACCCTTTCCACAGAACCCCCGCTTCCAAAGACCTGAACCGCCATTTTAAGCACTGGAGGATTTTGGACAGGCCTACAGGAACCCGGACACGGCCTGAACGCACATCCACTCGTTTTCCTACTCGTCACGGAGCAGGATTCCTTCAGAGCGTTTCCCTGCTCGTCCTCTTAAAACGATCGGGAACAAAGAAAAAAGAAAAAAAGGTTTTCAGAAGCTGAAATTGTTTTTAGGTTTAGGTTGGCCACTCCTTTTGTAATTAAAACTTCTCAATAATAATAATACAAAAAAAACACCAATGTCAAATAAATAAAAAAAAGAAAAATGGCCACTTTCAGTAAAAGGCATGATGACGTTTTTTCAGTCTGCGCAGCCGACACTCTGAATTTGGTCAAGATTTTAAGTGCTGGGGCTACACGTGCAGGTGGCACAATCTGCGGTCAGCTTTAAAAACAGTCAGATAATAAAGGGCGACCCCCTCCCTGCAAACCCCTCCCCCCGTTATAAACCCAGTGACCGGGAGTCATTCATGAAAAGCTCAGACGAATAACTGAAGGATATAAAGGTGGTGAAGAGGGGAGGGAGGGGGGGGGTATCTACAGACAGAAGATAGGTGGTTAAGAAAAACAGAGAAGGGGAGCTTTCCTCCTGAGAACATGTCAAATCTCAGGGGGGAGGGGGGGGGCAAGCAGGACAGGGGGATGAGGGACAGGCATTCAGCAAAACCTCCTCCGACATCTACTTCTCAGGCACTTTTCTTCGGTTTCAGCTTCAGAAGGAGCTGGCCGGTGGCGTGGTCAGCCTCTTCCCGATGTAGACACTGAGGGGAAAGGAGAAGAAGGCAGATCAACGTCGGACGAGTTTAAAATCTGCAAACAGCGATGGTTTACAACAGGGGTCTCCAATCCTGGTCCTGGAGGGCCACCATTCTGCAGGTTTTAGATGTTCCTCTGCTCCAACACGCCTGGTTTGACTCAATGGGTGATTAACAGGCTTCTGCAGAACAAGAAGAGGTGATTTAACCACTGAATCAGGTGTGTTGGAGCAGAGAAACAAGGAAAACCTGCAGGATGGTGGCCCTCGAGGACCAGGATTGCCCACCCCTGGTCTAAAATGTCCATAAACGCTCCTAAACCTGAAGCTGTTATAGCTGCAAAGGGTGGTCCAACATCAGATTAAACCTCACGGATTAAGAATGGGATGAACTCAGGTTCGTCTGAAGGAAGGTGAGCAAATACTTTTGGCAATATAGAGCATATTGACAGGAACTACGAGTCTGTAAGGCAGGGGTCTCCAATCCTGGTCCTGGAGAGCCACCATCCTGCAGGTTTTCCTTGTTTCCTCTGCTCCAACACACCTGATTTGAATCAACGGGTGATTAACAGGCTTCTGCAGAACATGAAGAGGTAATTTAACCTCTGAACCGGGTGTGTTGGAGCAGAGGAACAAGGAAAACCTGCAGGATGGTGGCCCTCGAGGACCGGGATTGGAGACCAGTCCAGAAAATGTGTAAAATGTGAATAAAAACAGAATGCAAATCCATGTTTTATTTACAGTGGAACATCGTAAACATATCAAATTTGTTTTTGGACAAAAAAAAAAAGGTAATTTTAAATTCGATGGCAGCAACACATTTTAAAAAATGTGTTCGCAGGGCTGAGAAAGAAACAGCTGGAGGAGCTGATTAAGTTAACTGGCAGCAGGGTGTAATATCTGAGAAGTAAAGACGGGCAGAGGGTCACCAGACTGAGAGAAACTGTCTAAAATAGGTGGAGCAGTTTCAGAATAAAGTTCCTCAACAGAAAACTGGAAAGACTTTAAATAACCCATCAGCTGCAGCTCATTTCATCCACAAAAAATTGAAGAATTTGCAGAAATCTCTGAGGTCAAAGGTCAAAAGGCTGGATGTTGGTGATCGGGTTCTGCTCAGGAACACTGTCTGTAAAAACAGCTCGCCGTGCCGTCCACAAACGCTGCTTAAAGCTCTATCAGGCAGAGAAGGAGCCAGATGTGGACAGATGTGTCTCCTCTGGACCAAAGAGGAGAACTGTTCTGAGATCAGACGGGTCCAAACCCATCCAGCCTACTGCAAACATTTGGCACATCATGAAACAAAAAACAATAATCCAGCAAATAAGACCATTCAGAGATGTGTTGCTGCCATAAAATTCATAATTATCTTACCATTTAAAAAAAAACAAAATGTACAGTTTCTTACTTTAAACATCTAACACATTTACGATGTTCCACTTTGAATAAAATATAGATTTAGAGAGTTGAGGATCATTCCATTCTGTTTTTATTCACATTTCACACAACTTTTTTGGAAATGGGGTTGTATTTATAAGCTATAAAAGCAGCAAAAACAACAACAAAAAAAAGAAATAACACATTTCCCCAATCTATAAAAAGGTTACCGTCCTAACAGAACGTTTTATCGTACTGCGATGTAAAAAAAAAACCTGAGCGTTCATGAGGAAAATTGGTCATTAATCGGTGACTCATTTGCACGCCGACGTGCTCAACATTATCTGGCTGAACGGGGCCGATTATTGCGCCGTGTTATCGCTAACATGGCGCTCCTGGGAGTGTCAGAGCTCAGTCTGAGGCAGCAGGTGTGCAGCAGCTGCTCTGCAGGAACCAACAGCTGGTGTGGGGCCGTACCTGTGCAACAGCACCCCCTGCTGGCGTCGGTGGGCGAACAGAAACGGCTACAAGCCACAAATTACACATAAAGACGTTTGAGACCTTAAAAAAACAGGAGAACCGGAAAAACTGTCGATCAAGAACACTTTAAACGATTAAAAGAAAGTCTGGCTGCTTGGAAACAAAAAATAAAGACAAAGGGAGTGTTTTTTTTACAGTATGTACATCTTAATGTTACCTTAAAGGCAGAAAAAAATGCAGATTTTACTCCCAAAGCTGTAGTTTGGTGAGCTAATTTAAATAAACTTCATCATGAAAGTTCATAACATTCATTGCTTTAATCATTTCCGTAAATATTTCTATATTTTTTAAGAACACAAGTTGCTGTTTTGTGTCAAACTAAAACCTGGCTGCAGGAGGAGGCAAAGGAGCCCAAAGAACATCAGAGAAGATGTTATACGACTAATGGTTGCCAGATTAGCTGCGTTATAGAGATGATACCGCTGAGGAACAGTAAACAAAGGTTTAGTTTTTAATAAATTGTGACAATATGTTTCTTTAAGCCAGTATAAATAAAGAAAATCATATTCTTGCTGTGCCAAAATGAGAAAATATGTAAATATTTTAACAGAATTCAAGCCAAATACTGGAATATTTTCTGTGCATCACTGAAAAACAAAGAAAAGTGATGTTTTTGAGGCCTTGGGTTCTCACCCCAGCCCCAGAGCGAGGATGTGCGATAGCAGCAGCGAGGGGATGAAGACTTTGAGGAACTCGGCGGAGAAGATGCCTCCCTTCTTCATGGCCCCCGTCTTCCTCATGCTGAGCGTCACCGAGCGCCGCGGGTGGCGGAAGTGAAATTCCCTGCAAAGACATCAGAGACGGCATCAGAGGCGATCCCCGGCTGATGGGGCGAGCGCCACGTGAAGACGCTTTACCTCCTTACTGTTAGAACCGGAAAGCAGCCGAAACGTAGCCGAAGAAAATAAGACATCAAAACCAAACCATAAACGCTTTCTGAACCATTTATATTGGTTCCACCCACTTCCCCTTTGGATAATTTCATGAATGTTAGGCGTTAAATGTTTAAAGTCACTTAAAGAAAAGTTTTAAAGTTTTAAACACAGTTTGAGATGCTGAGGCTTTTAAGTTTGGGTTTCTCCTGATAAAATGACCTTTTACACATTTAGGATGTTTTAAATGATAAATATGTTGTGTTTATGATAAAACACCCTGAAACTCTTTCGGTCAGCGTTTGAACCCTTTTTCTGCACAAACGTGAAGCTCAGTTGTTGTTTTTAGGGGTTTTTTTTTTTGCTGGGTTGAGACTTACTTGGGGGGAATGTTTTCCGGTCGACTGGACCAGTCGGCAACCCAGTCTGCGTCCTTCATCAGGATGTCCATGTCCCTCTCTTTGTCCAAGATGTCCTCTTCAGACTAGAGAAACAGACACACGCGTAAGTCGGCGACTTTTCTGGGAAGGTTTGGTGTTTTTGTCAGAACGTAATCTGAAATCTGCTCACGCAGGAAAACTAAAATAAAAATGATATCGATGTGTGAAAAAAAAATAAAACAAACGAGATTACAGGGACGACGGAAGCGCCGCTCTGCGTGGCAGCCATTTCCATGGAAACTACAGGCAGGCAGCAGCAGCCGCCGCCGCCGTCCAGGTTGCCACGGCAACAGAGGCACAGGCGCTCTCACCTGGCTGTCTCTCCTGCTGGTCGTGTCCACGTCGAACATGATCTGTCCCGCGTCCTGGGGGGAGTGGGGCCGCGGGGGGCTGCGCGATCAAAGGGGACAAGGACAGCGTCAGCGGAAATCACAAACTTGGGGGGGGGGGGGGAATAAAATAAAAAAACGAATAAACAAACTAAACCATCTGACGAAAACGGGATTACAGAAAGTGTTACAGCGACCAAGACGTGGAGCTCCAAACTGTAAACACCAGAAGGAGAAGAAAAACGAATCCTGACTCGTCTCCGTGTCTCCTGACTGGGAGTCATGTTGGTCCAAATATGTGGACATAATGGACGCTTTCAGGCCCAGTGTCCATCAAATGGACAGCTGAAGGGAATGGCTTCCCTCACAATGTTCAAATATCAGGCTAATTATTTATTTTTTTTATATATGGACACAACTCTACCCATGATTTTTGTTTTTTAAATGCATATTGTTGGTGTTTTTGTTGCTTGCTGACAGTCCAGTAAAGTAATAAGAAGCTTTTTGGGCTGAGATTATTTGCTGTAATAAGTTCATGCCCTGTCATTTGATATTAAACTAATAAAAACGTCTTTATCGGACCTACATCAGCCCTCGTGATTGGTTTGGATTTCACAGGAAGACTATAAACCCGTGCGGTGTAACGTTAGAGGAGGAGGAGGAAAGGTGGTCTCTGAGCAGACTTTGATCAGAGATTCGTGGAGATGTAACGTGGAACCGACAAAACCGACAAAACCGCCTGAGCCGGGCTCCTTGTCCGTCCATCCATTTTCCGGTGCTCTTCCCTGGTCGGGTCAGAGAAGTAACGGCTCCGGAAGAAGACCCAGGCCTCTCCGGTTCAGAAAGAAGAATTACTGCTGAACAAAAAGGATCAGACGACAAACTTGTTGCCAACTGCTTTCTTCTAGTTCCTGAATCTCTGGCGTCTAAACGTGATTGGTCAGAGGGTCTTCCACGTCCTCCCGCACAAACAGAATATTATTTGTTTTAATAATTACACTCACACACTCTGTCGGCACCTTTGTTCTGAAGCTGGGCTGATTTAAAGTCCCTTCTGTTGTTGGATTATGTTTAAAAGACCTTTTTAAGCGAGGAGGGATATGGGAATGAGAGGACTGCACCGGGCTGTAGTGTTGAATTAAACATTAACATAGAAATTAAAAATACATTTTTTAAAAATTAGCATATCAGGATAAAGCCCTGACATGTCGACCGTATCAGTTTCTGGTCATATCTTCCTCCCCCAGGTCTGTTTTAACGGGTTAAGTTAAAAAAATAAAAAAGTCGTAATGATTTTTTGAGTAATCTGACACCTCTGTTGTCCTAAAAAGCTTTGCCGCTGTACAACGCTGATGTTTATTTCCGAGCAGCTTGTTGATATCCTCTCAGCTGACACAAACATCCTCAGGTGACTCACTGACAGCTGACGGGCCGGGTCACTGATAAGGTCTGGTTTGCCGCGGCCTTGGAGGTTACACAAGCACATGATGTGGCAACAGGACGAAGGGACTGTGTGTGTTTTACATTTTAAATCAAAATATGAGAACTCCTCCCAATGAGCATCGTTTCATGTCCGATTAAAGCTGAACTCTTCTTTAACGAGCCGAGTCATTTGTTCGTTTCCGAACACCCGCTTGTCTGACGGCACCTGTCGCAGGAGGAGTTGCTGCGGCTCGACTCGTGTTGCGCGTCCAGCAGGATCTTCTCCATGTCACCGTTGTGGATGGAGGACGAGGACGGGACGTGCTCCAGCCCCCCCACGATGGCCTCCTCCTCCTCCTCCTGAGGGAGGGGCAGCGAGGACGACTGGGTTTGATGAGCTCTGTTCATCTCCAGCTTGACCCAGGACCCTGTGGGAAGAAACGCGTGGGGAAAGAAAAAAAAAAAACTGTGCCGTAAATGAACTTCACTTAACACGCTCTCCTCTCGTCTGTGACAACGAACCAGAACATCACGTCCACACAGCTTTGAATTGGTGCTCAAGCCTAATTAATAAAAGTACTAAACAGAGAAAATGTACCCACCTTGGCAGCTTTGAGTTAATCTGCTGGAGTACATTTTAGAAATCAAGATCTGAACATGTTTTTCAGTAATTAATATTTATTATTAGAGTGGGTTTCAGACCTGGACATTCGGAGCTGTAGTCTCACATCTACCAACTATAGCTTTAATCTGGGTCTAAACATGTAAAACACAGAAGTCTTCCTCGTTTCTCAAAGTATTTTAGTTTAAACGAGGTTGGAGACGAGTGTCTGGGAGCTCTGAGCTCCTCCGACTTGTATCAATAAACCAATAAACTCGCATACTGTTCAGAGAAGCAGAGTTTCTCCAACATTTATCACTGAAATCAGACGCGTGTGAAGAGGATTTTAAATGAAATAAAAGTTCTACTTCAGGGGAAATGCTCTTTCCCGTCTTTCAGCCCTGGTTCACTGAAATATGCGACAAACTAAAATCTTTAGACTTCTGGGTGTCTGTAAGCTTGTAACTGTTTTTGCCAAATATTTGCCAGAAAGCTGTGGTTTACATTAGCGTAGTCAACACGGATCAAACAGAAAAAAGTTCAATGTTTAAACTTTAACGGTGTCTATTTAGAACTGTTTAGTCATGATATTCATGCAACCCAATAAAAAAAGAAAGTAAAGCGTTCAGTAATGTTCATTAATCTACACTGACTTTGCCAAATAACTCGATAAACTAAACTCAAGCTGGAAAAGACAAGACTGGGTGTCTTTTCTATGGTATTTTTTTCAGTTTCTTGAAGGCTCCACACTCCACAAAGTGGAGGAAACAAAAAAAAAGGCCAAAGGGAAATGAGAAAGACAGAAAGATGTCAACAGTTATTTCCTGATCTGAGGTGGAGGGAGGCAACCCGTCGGTCGGAGACGCTGCAGGAAAAGGTTCTATTTATTGCTGCGTGATGAGACGGCAGTAAATGCCCGTCTGTTTGGAAACCTCGGCTGGGAAATATAACTCTGCCGAGGTCCGTACGTGAGCTCCAGCATGGACTGTCCAGGGGGGGGGAAGATTCTTCCCCGCCCTTCATCATGCTGTATCAAAATACCTCCCCCTACTAGAATAAACAGTGGAGGACGACCCTTTAAGCAGGTCACATGACCTCGGAAAAATAAATAAATAAACTGAACACCCCCCCCCCAATCCCATCCCATCCGAACACGCATCAGCTCAGCCCTGATCCTGCGGATTACACGGCAGACCACAGACCATTGTCTTTGCGCCGCCTGCTAAAACCACGTCACCGTGGCAACGACGCTTCCGAACATTCTGGCCAAACGGACGACATCAGCTGTTCGGTGTGACCTCCCCCCCCCGTACCAACGCCGAAGCATCAGAATTAGATTAAACCAAAAGAATGCATATCACCCGCCAAGAGCTCCGTTAACGCTCAGAGCGTGTGTTGAGGATGACTCTCTACTACTACCACGCCAAACTTTACCTCAATGTCTGTAAATCTGGCTGCGTTAGAGCCAGTTTTGACTTGGCTTAAGGTCATCAAAAGTTTCAATAAAATCCTCTGAGCGGTTCATGAGATATTTTGCTAACAGACAGCGCTGAGAGTAAACCTTCAAGCTAAAGCTCTTGCACAGTTTGTGGCACCAAATTGAAGCTCAGCATCTGTAAAGCTGACTGACATAGATCCATTTCTGTATTTGCTGTATTTGATTCATTTCTTGGAGCTTTATTAAAATCCATCCAGTGGTTCGTGAGATACAAGCACAAAAACGACTGTTGTGGAAACAAACATTAGGATCATTTCATGACCAAAAGCTTTGGATGAAAATAAACTCCAAGCAACTTTCACACCTTAATCATGGCAAACTCTTCTGTCTCCTTGTCGTTGTAACCATAAATAGCATGCCAAGTCACCCCCCCAACACACACACACCACAGTGTTGTAAACCCTGCACCAGAGGCCCTGGCCTGTCTGAGTCAGTGCAGCAGTGTAATAAACACCCCTTTGTTTATGTCTATAGTGATTGATGCAAGCCAAGATTTACATCTCGTCTGTAGCCCTTCAAAAAGGTTACGTTTAGGATGAAGAAAATCAAAAAAAAAAAAAGTAATTTTAATGCATAAATATATTTTAACTGATGCCCTGACATTTTAAAATACATTAAAGAATAATACAATGCATAGCTTTTTGGTTATTTGCAGATTTTTTTAGACGTTAATCCAATTTTTATTGACTGTAACGGCTTATTATAGCGAAATTATGAAATATTATCTACGCCGACTTCTCCAAACTGGATATCTTCCATCTATCCTTGTTGATAAGCCTTCAGCCCACCAACCTCTACCTGAACCGCTGATTAGATCCCTCGTCTGTCAATCAAGACTACTGAAAGGGCATTGGTCCAACCTACTGTCAATAAACACACGGAACGTATAGTTCTAGTCCCGCCCCCTTCGGTAAAGCTTCGCTAAGAAAAATAGATTTGCCGTGCAATTTTTAAACCCGTATTGATGAAACGCTTTCAGTAAATATATTCTAGATATAAGGAGATACTCAAAGATATTTACAGAGGCAAACGACACATAATGGCGGGGCCTTTCCAGAGTACCCGACTTAGCTTACCGTTAAGCCCCGAGTCTCCGTTGTTGTCTGTGGAAGGAACGTTAGCAGCGTCGGACATCGTCGTTCCTGGTGAGGAGGCTGGGTTGCATTAAGGGCTCAAGTCAACGCAAAACGCGAGCTTCTATCTCTACACATTCAGGCGTGCTTTTTAATCACCACCGGGCGACTCGTCTTCAGCCCTGTGCTTCAGAAAACGGCTAACATGAAGCACAGCCGAAGCCGTTTGTTTTCGTAGGTTAGCTGCTGGCCTAGAAGCAGAGGCGGCGAACCAATCACAGCCGCCTAGAGGCGGGGCTAGCCCCTGACGTAACACCAGCCGTTTGACATAAGTACGGCAGGCCGTTATGATATATAATTAAACCACTTTCTACTTTTAATTACTTCCTTTGGAGATTTACCAGTTTCTCTTATACGAAATACTTTACCAGTCAAACTTGAAGTTAAATTAATTTACATTAATGAACACATTTAAGGGACTCGGCAACAGATTGTAAAAAAGAAAAATGTCTACTAGAAAAAAATTTGCATTTTTTGAGTTTTAAATGACTGCTGAAAATTGCTGAATCTAAAACTGAGTTGGTAAAGCCTAAAATAAGCAGAATAGTAGATAAAAGCTGCAAAAGGCTAGCTATAAATTAAAACTATGGCAAGCTAAAAAGCAAAACGTAGCAAAAATGTAGCTATGAGCAAATGGTTAGCTAAAAGCTAAAGAAGCAAAAGGCTAGCTTGAAGCTATAAGAAGAACAGTAGATGAAAACCAAAAGCAGCACAAGACAAAAACGGAGCAAATGCACATAAAAAACCTGAAGGTTTTCAAACAATTGTAGTATTTCTATAGGGGAAAATATTTGTTGTTGGGGTCACCTCAACGAGCAAACTCGCATGAAAGATTTGGCAATCATTTGACGCCGAACGCCCCTTCCTGCCGCCACCGAGGCTCGAACCTGAAAAGTTTAAAGGTTTTAAAAACTAAAGACACACAAACAAACGCACACTACCAAAAACATACTTCCTGGGTGGAGGTCAACAATGTTCCAAGACAGGAAGGATGTATTTGTGACAAAAAGTAAATGAGGAAAATGACAATTTACTGTAAGGAGAATGGCGTTCTGGTTAACTTTAATATTCACTCTGTCTGTGAGGAACCTAACTTTAAATGCCTGCTTTGGAGTAGCCTGTTTAACCATTATATAATAAGTCAGCTTGCCATACATGAGGGACAGAGTCAAATTACATGAAGATGTAAAGGAAAAAAATGGGATATTACTCTCAGGAGCAGCAGCGTTTCACCCTCCGGTGACAGTATAAACAGAGTAATGTGACCTCAAAGCTCACCCATGTGAGCGGGGACATGCGTGCCCCCCCCCGTACACAGCTGTGGCACAAATCAGACGCGTGCTTAGCTGCAATTTCCAGTAACTGAACACCCCCCGCCACGCAGACCTTAAAAAAAAAAAAAAAAAAAAAACAAGAAACACGAATCAGAAAATCCTGTAATCCACGTTAACGGCAACCAGGAAACCCAATAAAAGCCAAATCATCACAACGATGCAAAATAGTTCCTTTATTTTTCCTTTTCCTGGCAGAGTAAAAGTGTAGTTATACACTACTAGAGGCATTAACATCTTAAACGTCCATATTTTAAATACGTGTAGACATGATGCGAGCGTTAATGTCTGCAGTAGTTAAAATAAATTATTCAATGCCTCAAATAATGTATGGTTCTTAAACTGCAGTCTAACACAGACATCCAAGTACTTTGTTTCGGTGCAATAAAAGTCCAGTGTCAAATCCCTGTTGTGAAATACTGCTTAGAGAGCTGTGGGTCGAAATGGGAAGACAATGCTTAAGATAAATCAAACCAACAAAAAAAAAAAAGAAGATATGCTTAAAGGTCCAGCTTTGTTTTACAAAATGGGACTGAACAGATCTGGTGAAGTTTTAAACCTTTTCTCTTTTTGTTTTTAATATAAATATGACAATCATAATATTATCTTCGTATTGTTCATACCCGACTGTTGTTGCACACTAAAACAAGAGGAGGAAGAGGAACCGATGCACAAAGATGTCTGAAAGTGAGGAGAAAAAATAAAAAATAAAAAATACAGAAGATCTCTTGTGGCGTTTAGAGCCTTGAGGCACCTCGCTGAAAACTCTCGGTACTTAAAACCCTGGAGGCAACTGTCGAGGTGTCGCTGTCCGCCGTGAACAGCAAATATGTTGGGTAAAAAAATCATAATAATAAAGCAACTGAGCATACTTGTGTGGCTGCTGAGTTTTAATAAACAAGGGATGAGAAAACCTACAGTATAATGGATGATTTACTAAAAAAACAAATTTTCTCTTAGAAAAATAAACACTACAATGGCAAAGGACAAAAAAAAGGGGACAGACTAAACTTTAAATTCTACCACAGAGCCGTTTAGAGGGAGGGGGACGACGTTATAAAAATAAGTGTGTGTAGTCAGAATTTTAAGGAAATTAAACGGTTTTACCCGCGTTATAAAAGTAAAGGGCGGGCGGGCGAAGGGAACGTGACAAAAAGAGAAAAAAAAAAAAAAAAATTGGCACAACGTCACTTAAACAACGAGGCAGACGCCACAAACAGACCGATGATGGGCGAGAAACGACTTCTGTCCACATCTAAGAACAAGTCTGCTCAGCCAGCAGCGACGGAGACGGACGCCGGTTGTTACCGCCGTCCACCGCGCCGCCGTCCCAGACGAGGCTGCGGGCTCATCCAGTTAGTTTACTTTATCCTGGAATATGTAGAGGTTGTTAGTCGTTGCCACTGCGATGATGTTGTCCTGGGGGTGCCAGGCAGTGTGCAGGATTTTCTTGTTGAAGTCCAAACTGTCCACGCTGATCTCGTCCTTCTTGCGCTTGCCGCCGGTGCACACCTTGCGGGGCTTTAGGACCTGCATGGGCTTGCTGTTCTCGCGGGACGCTTCCAAGGTGATGTCCCGCCTGTGGCCGCGGTCGAACATCCGGAAGAAGTTGTTGTATGATCCCGTCATCACCACGCTGGCGGGGGAGACAGGGAAACGCTTTGAGACTTCAAAATTAAACGTCCTGGAATAAGGTCTACATATTGGATCACTTGCACAGATAACTAGTTAACTGGTTTCTGATCAAAGTGGTTCAAAGTGCTAGTGCTCATATCTTTTTCTATATTTTCTGAAGAATATTTGTCTGTTAGTAAACATTGAAGTTAGCCTTTCTTAACTGTTCTTAGTAATGACTGTGAAACGTTGGATTTGTGTATAAATTTCCAGTCATAAACCTAATGCTAATCATGTTAGCTTTTCTGTGGCCTTTTTTAACATTAAGTTAGCATCAGTGCTAGTTGTTGGTAGCAGCCTGTAATTAATTGCTTTTTTTTATATGTTTTATGCACTTTTTTATTAGGCTTGACAATATAGAAATCTGTCTTTTAGTCATCCAAGTTCTCTGAATTGAAAAGATTCCCACCTTTAATTTAAACATATCGTCCAATAAATAGTTTAAATCATCAAGGCCAAAACAAGGGGAGCCAGAATTAAACTATTTGTTCAAGCCAGAGGCCAATCTGGGTCACATTTATATAGAAAACATAAATAATCTGACCCTACTGTTTCTCAAGACATCCTATAACATCAGATTAGTTTACAGAATAAAAGAATAAATAAAATACACATTATTAGCTTTTCTTTATCGTGTCTACCTCTCAACAGTTTGGTTTGATTATTTTATAAGAAAACTTTACCACAGAGCATAAAACTGCCTAATAATAGGAAAACCAGGTAAATAATATAAATAATAATCCAACACAGGTCAGATCTGGTCCACAAACCTCGAGTTTCACAGTTTAGAAAGAGTTTATTTAAATTAATCGCAGCATTTGTCTTGTTTTCTCTGCAAGCCTCATTTATAAATCCTGTTCAAACGACGGTTTGGTTTGCGTTTAAGAACTGCACCGCAAACAGGACTGACACATGCCAGCAGTGGAACCACTTTGATAGAAAAACTCTTATTCGCCATCAGATGAGACAGGCTTCGACTCGCAGCCAATTACAGCCATCAGGCAATTCCTGGAAATCCAAACCCTGCGCTTTGTGCACGTACCTGTCGTTGCCATTCCAGCAGCATTCGAACTTGTCAAAGATGCAGTCGTTCTCATAGAGCGAGCACAGCTTGCTCCTCAGGTACTCGTGAACCTGTGATGATCGAGGGGATATAATGAGTCGGGTGTGGAGCACCGTGAGCGGACTCTCCTGCAGCTGAGGACTTAAACTAATATCTGAAGCTTGTGTAGAGCAAACATTTCCCTAAACAAACACCAGGGCACAGCAAATCAGGTTTAGGGTGTCTCCTAGTGGCCACTCTGTGAAACTACAAGGCGTTATTCTTTTACAAGGTGGGGCCATTATTACAGTTTAACGCCTCTGCAGCTCACAGAATGCACTTTAAATTTAAAATGACAACTAAAACAGAGAAAATTAATTTTCTCTTAAAATATAGTGTGATAGCTAAGAGCTAAATGACTGCTGAAAGAAGCACAATGCTAGCTAAAAGCCTCCAACGCCCAGCTAAAAGCCTCCAACGCCCAGCTAAAAGCCTCTAATGTAGCGTAAGAAGGTAAAAACAGAGCAAGTATACTAAAGCAAATTTAAAAGATCTACATGCATTTCTGAGGGGAAAATATCTGTAAATGAAGTAAAATATTTGAGAAAGTATAACAGTAACAGAAACTTTGCGGTCACAGGACTCGCCGCCTGAACGAGCTGATTGTTTTGATAGATGAGTAGTACGCAGAAGAAACAGGAAAACGGAGTGAATGCTGAATCAGCTTTTACATAATCCTAAAACATAAACGTTAAACTACATCTGCTCCTAACTCTGTAGTGTAAATAAACAGGTGTGATCTGTTGTTTTGGTCGTTCTCACCTGATACGTCTCGACTGGTCGGTTCTCCATGTTCAGGTCCCAGATCTTCACAGACAGGTAGTCTCTGGTCATCATGTAGCGCCCGTTGTGGCTAAACTTAACATCTGAGATCGACGATATGATCTCAGAGAAGAAGGAGCGGTTACTGGGATTCTCTGGCTCCTCGAACACTGAAAGGCAAAGCAGAAAGACGCACCGATCATCAGCTGAAGGACTTTCATCGCCAAGTGCTGAATCTCCCACCGTGGCTCGGCAGCAGTGACGCTTTCTTACATTTGGAGTGCTTGTCGCAGAGTGCTGAAGCTCTCATGTCACAGAGACGGATGGTCCCCTTGCTGCTGCTGTAGACGAAGGTGTTACACTGGTGAGGGTGAAACTCCGCTGCTGTGATCACCTCCGTTAGCTCCTCCATGTTGGCTGGTTTAATGTCAACAATATCTGAAGAGTGCGCGCTTAGGGAGGAGTAACATCATCTCAGACATCTGTTGACCTGTTAGGACATCATCATCATCACGCTCAGCTTGAACGTCGACCATTTTGATAAACAAACATGCCCACGCATGTTCAAGGCAGGGGTGGAAATTAGCACCCGCCACCGACCAAATGCGGGTAAATTTAATCAACACACACGCCACTGTGGCTGGTTGGCAATTTGAACAGAAAAGGTGTTATTTGTCCTCCTGACATATAGGGGGCAGCAATGTGCTCGAGTTGCTGCTAAATGCAAGAAGGAGAAAAGTTTAGCAGACACTCTTTAC
>NC_051443.1:23483620-23516867 GCF_001649575.2 Kryptolebias marmoratus
AATATAAGCGGGTAGCACAAATAGATCTATGCATTAAAAGCAGCAAGTGTCTGAAAAACATCACAACTTACATACAAAAACTTACAAAAGCACAAAAAAATACTTCAAAAACACTCCACAGAAATAAATTTCACTTGTCTGAATTTTTATGTACAGATATGCATCTTTTAATGGTTTAAAATAAGAAAAATCTAGTTTTTTCCATGCAGTGTCCAGAAAGAGGTGTTGTTCGGCTTGTAGGGCACCACAACTGCTTCCACCCACCTCCATCATCATCATCATATGAAAAAACTTTTTGTCACAACAAAAAATAGTGGCTGGTAAAATATTTGAGTGGCTGGTAAAAAAATTTGTCAAAATTTTTAATTTCCACCCCTGGTTCAAGGATACTGAAGCTGCGGTCGGTGATCTCCAGGTGCCAGAGGTTGATGCGGAGGTCGTCTGCAGACAGGTAGGTCTCGTTGTCGCTGTTGACCGAGACAGAGTTGATATGGTAGGTGTGAGCGTTGGCAAACACCCTCCGAGGACTGGCCTCCACCATCAGGTCCATAGGGATTAAAACTGGTACCTGCGGCGAGAAAAACAGCAATAAAGCTCTGAAATGTGATAACACGCTTTCACCAGAACAAAGCAAGAGTGTCAGAGAGCAGCCTGGTAGATAAATCAACTAATTAGCAGCGGCATCCATTTTTATTTAAATCCAGATCCTTCTGCTTTGTGCAGCTCGTGTTTTGTGACAAACCTGCAGCGACGTGATGGAGTTGGGATCTTTGTATCTGCCATCGTCCTCTTTGAGGTTGTAGCCCTCCGGTCTCTTGTCTCGCTCGCTGATTTTCCACAATTTTATTGTCTTATCTGAGAAAATAAAAATATTTGTTTAACAACAACCCACAAGAAAAGCCCTCTTAAGGTTTTAGACGAAAGGCAGACTCACCTAATACAAAATCAATTACAGACAGTTTAAGATGCTTGAGTTAAAATTGAGTTTAATCTGATTTAAATAAGACTATATACACAGATCAGTTTAACCACATTTATGTCAGCTCTTTTAGTTCAATCCAAAACGACTGAGCGTATTGTCAATAGATTCAAAGTAGCTGATGTTGGGAGAGGTGGGAGCTATAATCCATTTTAATCCAAATGTAGTTTTCTTTCACTCGTTGCACAAAAAGCAGCCGCGCGGCTCACTGCTCACAATTAATCAGAATTCAATGAAACTCCAACTATAAAGTTGCCGTTTTTCCAGACAGTTTCGACAGACGCAGCCCAGTGAGATACTCCCTTACGCTGCACCGTTTGGACCTTTGGAGCCACGGCAGCTCGTGATGCCGAAGACACCGACAACCATTCCCACGCTCCACAAGAGGAGCAAAAAAAAAAAGAATGCAGGTAAGATAGCTCCAACATGTGATGCATCCATTACCACAAAAGCTTACATCACCGGACTCAGCATTTTGTTCAATTAGTTCCCAAAATCTCCCTATAGGTCGGATTATTGCTGAGTTTTGTTTGAAGTGTGATAATAGACCCATCAACAATGGCTGTAAAGACTAGTGCTGGGCGATATAACGATACATATCATGGGGACGATAGAAAAGTGTCTATCGTGATATATTTTCTTCTATCGTTTCTATCATAATTGTATCAATGATTCATGTAAATATTTCATAACGTAGGCTAAGACGAACGTATTAGTGTTGTCACTTTGCATACATTCAGTTTATATAAGTGATAAATAAGAAGAAAAAATAACTATTTTGCGAAGAAGCTCTGTTTTGCGACATGACGCTGCTTTACGGCAGCGGCTTTCTGTGCGGCGCCGTGTTTTCACCATAAGTGCTGAAAGATGGAGACGCAGGAAGTATCAAACCCGGGGTCGCACCTGTTTGTGGGCGGTTCACGCTGACTATCTGAAATGTCTACATTCTGAGTCATGTTTAGCCCAGAAGGTATATTGGTTTTTGATCGCATGCACAAGGTCACAAGGTTGAATATGTCAAAAAAAATCTGCCCAGGATTTTAGTAAAAGAATTCCCTTTTATTGGAATTAAAAGAGCTTGGTAGTAAGTGCTTTAATGCATCGTTATGGATTCAGGACGCCGGCGTGTGGAAGCACCGATCAGGATGCTGATTATCATTAATTCTGCTGATCGAGGTATAAGTAGCGCTACACGATCAATGGCCATGGCTTAATTTATTTGTTAACCTTTATTAAACCAGACAAATCCCACTGAGATCTCTTTTTTTAAAGGAGGCGTGGGCTTGAAGGCAGCCTAACATGCATGTTTTTAGATTCAGGGAGGAAACCGGAGCACCCGAACGAGGAGAACATGCAACATCCACACAGGAAGATCCCAGGTCCGACCCGGAGTCCTTCTGTGAGGCAACAGTGCTAACCACTGAGCCGTCGTGCACACGGTTTTCGGGGCGTAAATCCAAGCTTGGAAGCCAAAGAAAAGCGAGTCTGGGGACACTTTAACGGCTGCATCAGTGATTCACAGAGAATGACAGGAATATATAATCACTTCGCAGCCCTTTGACTCATCATCAAATCATGAGATGTCTAAAGAATCCCAGCCCTAGTATTCAAACGACACTACAAAGCAGGTTTAACTAACACCCAACAGTATAGACCACTTTAGGCAATATTACAACCTGCAGTAAATCCGCACAGGCTTCTCAGACTCTGCATGGGTGCGTGTTCTGTAAAATCATCAATTTATCTGTCTTTGCAAGAATAAAAAAGCTGAAACTAGTAAAGCTGCTGCAGCTAAAGCACAACGAGCTTGAGTCTAAAACAAAAAAAAAAGGGGTTAAACATTTTAACCATCTCATCCGCCTGAAGTCAGAGTCGTCACACATTTTTGAAGGGTAATAAATACCCAGTAGCAGCTTTACCGTTTGTCGACAACAGGAACTGAGCAGCATTCTTCTGAGGAAGCCAGCGGATCTTGTTGATCTTCTCTTCTATTTCCAAACTCTTCAAGTAGTCGAACTCGGGCTCGTGGCTCTGGAAGGTGCTGTAAACATTGTACTCGCTCCGGAACTGGGGCTGATTCTTGTTCTGAGAGTTTAAAAAAAAAAATTACAGCTTGAGCAGGCTCATTCCAAACACCAGGTAAATGTAAAACAGTTTTCTTGTGAAAACATATGCTTCCAAAAGATGTATTCCTGAGATAAGAGGGTGACATTCTCTGAAATAAAGACAGTGTCCAGGATTATGACTCGGCCGAACTGAAACTTGGTTGTTTTACCTCTATTTCCTGCTGGAAAATGACTACACGTCCACCTTTGTCTCCGGTGGCGAGCAGCTCCCCTGTGTGGTTAAACTCAACTGTGGATATAATGTCCGCTGGGGAAAAAAGGAGAGGAACAATTAAGCTTACATTTGTCTTTAAAATACACTGACGATCTGTGTCACTGGTGGCAGATAAGTGGACGTGCAGGTTCGAGATGTTACAGAACAAAACACGATCTGTAACCTCGTTTTTTTGTTTTTTTACCGCTCTTTCCACCCTATCTGATTCAGACAGCATTACACATCACCCCCAACAGCAGCATGTCACTTTATATATGGAAACACACTCATATGTGCGTGAGCACTTTGTTGCCCACTGGAGCAGAAAGACAATGCTCAACGAGATCGTAGTAAGGGGTCTTTGTGCTCGTTCCATCCACCCCCCCGAGGCCCAAAGCGGAGTGTAACATATCTGAAATATGAGCTACTTTTACACAAACAAATACTTTTTTTTAATAATTGATTAAAAAAGCAGGCTAAAACACAAACAAGCCTTTTTTTCCTTTGCTTTTAGCTTCAGTAACCTCATGAGGATGAACAGAAACTGAGTCACATGCAAAGGTTTGAACACACGGGAAGTCCGAACTTCCTTTAATCTTCAGGACTTTACTTGAAGAGTTAAAGAATTATTTTAATGCTAGGCAGTAAACAACACACACACTGTTTGTTTATCATCCAGATCCATCAACTCACTAATAAATAACTATTTCCAGTGTTTAATATTTACTGTCCTGTCTGGGGGGTACGCGAGTTGTAGAATAACTTTAAACTGAGCCGCGCTGGAATGCAGCTGATTTAAAGAGCCTTTAACGTGTCTGAATGTGGACATAAAGAGACGTCCCGACACCTATTTGTCATGTCTGACAAAGCAAAAGCGAGACAGCTCATCTTTAAAGTTAATAAGGTTCCCCCAAATATTTCTGCAGCTTCTGCCGCCGCTGTAGGAGGGACTACATTTCCTACAACAAGCCAGCAGACCATAAGCATCCTTGATTAAGCTCATCTTTAATCTAATGAAAGCAGAGCGGACAAAGTTTATTTTATGAGACACTGGCTGCACCGAGAACAACCAGAACCAGAGCGGACAGATGATCAGCAGGTCGTCACGTAAACGGATCAGTGAAGCTGGATTTTCTCTGAAACATTTGACTGAAAAACCTTTAAATTTTCCTCTCTGAATTATTAGAAGAAGGACTAAGCTGACAGATTATCGGTAAAAATATGAGCTACAATTGATCATCAGTGGGTAGGGTTTAAAGAGAAACAGACACAACCATTAGGTTGTAGAAAAGCGTGAACAAAAAATAAAAACTGGAGCAGAAACAGAACATTTTAGAAATACTTCATCACTGAAAGACTCTGTTCAGAACAGAAAACGAGCGAATGCTGATTGTATTACTGTCATGTCTCAGGGCGCTTATTGTTACCTCAAGGTTCCCACCCATTCTGTCTCGTAAACCTTTTTTTTTTAATGAAAGAACATACCTTCAGCTACGTCGTCATCAATGGCTCCTTTCACCTGAGAGAAGCACCACTGCATGTCACCTCCAGGTCCTTGAAGAAACAAAACAAAAAGTTGAATTACATTTTTTTTTTTAAACTGGGTGTTCCAACCTTCTTTGTTCAGGTATGCAAACTCCACCGGCACATTTAGGCAATAACGGATAACTGAAACAATGCTGGAGCTACAACGGCAAAGGTTTTTGTGGTCAGACGTGAGCTCATATCCTCTGAGAGCTTTTTTTCGAGCCTTAGCTTTAAAGCATTCAAGTTTGATATCTAAGCGCCAACATTAATACGATCCATTACAACAGAACCCAGATCTGTTACAGCTCAAATCACGTCCACGGCACTGAATTAAGTCCAGTTTACAGAATAAACACGTGAGGTAAGAAAACCTGCTTCTTTCAGGTCTTGTTATGTAACAGGAGAAGCGCCGAGTCCGGGCGCTGCTGTTAAAAATACAGAACAACCCCTCGCTTTTTCAGGTTTGTCATCAAACTGCAGTGATTTATTAAAGTGTTGCACATAAAATACAGTAAATGAGGCAGAAACCGGGTTAAGATTTAGCGTCTTTTTCTTCTGAACCAGAAGTAATTTATCCAGAGCCGCAAAGCATGCTTTAAGCTAACCCTGATTGTTATAACTGGAAGTTAAAAATCTATAATTGTTTATATGTCTTAATTACTGCACTTTGAAATAATAAAGCATATGGTTGCATCTTTGTGGATTATTATTGAATTTAAAATTAAGGTCTGTTTGTTAAACATTTAATTGGGACTCACTGAATGTCTTCTAACAGACGAAGAGGCTTTTATTTATTCAACTTTTTATTTTTTATTGCGAACGACGTGCCATGTTTTTGTAGGTTGCCTTATTTCGGTCACTTGTATTATATTCATTTGCGAGCAAAACTGCACTTTGCGCATTTCTCCCTCTGCAAATTGCCTCAAAATGTGTTAAAACTATTAAATCTTCTGGTAGATTTCAGAGAAATATCACTGTGTGGCTAACAAGCTATTAGCACCATCTGCATTCTCTTTGTTTTAAAATAGTCTTATGACAGAGATTTATTCAAATATTTGCAAATAACTAGACATAAATTGCTAAAATTAGCCTTTACTATCATGGTTATTGATATGTAAATATTCATCTTTGTGTGATTTTTGCTTCAAAGAGCCCTGGAGCTGCAGTTTGCAGACCCCAGTCAGAACTTGGTGAGGACATTTTTCCAGTTATTTCTTTAAATCGGAACCAATTCTCACAGTTTCTAGGACATTCGACTATTTTGTGTGTGTGCGTGTGTGTGTAACGATCTCACACCGCATCAATAATGCAGAGGTGGATTCTGGGTAATAGGTAAGGCCATTATTCACATCAGTGTGTCGTCGCGTGTTAATCTACGTGGGAATGATTTGACGGCACTGAACCTGTTGTCAGATCTTCCTAACCCATTTTGCACAGAGAACGACAACCCCAATGTTCAACGTCTGCGTAAATTATCCCGACAGGTTGGTAAAAACGTCCCGGTGTCCCTGCTGTAGCCCTCCCAGGACCCCTGTAGAAAAAACTGAATCAAAACGACAACATGTCCGACTTTCAGCTTAGTTCCTGTGTAATCTGTCACACAATACCTCTGGGTTTCCTCCAATATTCCTTTAGTCAAGACAGACTCCTTGAAACATTTGATTAAGCTTCAGCAAACCGTAGTGCAAATTTACATTTCAAACAAACAAACCACGAGAGAAAATTCGACTGAAATTGTCTCAAAAAACAAAAGTCCAGAGGAAAAACTTTGACAGACCTACAGAAATGGTGCTACGTTTATTAAAAGCAAATTTTAATAATATAAGAGGTGGCTCAAGACTTTTCAATAGTAATGCATGTCAGAAAAAAAAATAAAAAAAACACATGCTGCCTTATTTGAGTATAAACACTGGCCTGGACATGATCTCTGTAAACATTGCAAAAGAGAGCAGATTCAATCCTGCAAGTTTTCACACATGACCATCTGTTCTTACACAACCAAAAATAAATAAATAAAAACTGAGCTCATTGTTATTTCCAAACCTTTCGAAGCAGCTAAGCAAAAAATAGATGGATGGCATTTATAAATCCCCTTTGAGTCTCTTTAAGTGAAGTCAAACAGAAAGCCAAAACAGAGCTGGTGCTGCTGATTGGGACATTATGTACTGACACAAACCTTGAAAAAAGAAATGCAGAACAGCTCTCATAATTACATGCAATCCCACAAATAAGATCATGTTAGACTGCAACGTGAGGTGACTTTGTCTTAAGATAAGATCACCACAAAGTACGCATTAGAAAAAAAAAAGAAAAGCCTTCATATTCACTTATGAAGAGCGCACACCCTTTTCCTTTTCTCCACCCTTACAGCCAGGCTAATGAATGAAAAGCAACTCAAACCAGACAAAATAAGGTACTGACGGGTTATTTTAAAGGAATAGCTTTCTGCTGAACAGAGTGTTGGTGGGTTTTCTGTCATTTTAAACAGAAAACTGCTAAAAACACCCAGCTGAGTGCGCAGCAGCGGCCCTGGAGAGCTAACCTGCATGTGTGCAATGTCAAAGTTTGCGCTAATGCTAAAAGCCCGTCAGGCTTGTCAAGCCAGATAACTGAGGCATGTTGGAGACAACTAAAAAAATAAGGTGTGGATACCGCGAATTAAACCTCTGGCTTGGCGAGGTTTTATTGCCCGAACAATAGGCCATTTCATTCCGAATCGGCCGGGGAATCAAACAGCCGTTTGCAGCTACGACAACTTGGCGTTAGTGAACCGGAGCGGTGCGCGTTTGGCTAAAAACGGTAGTTAAGTTTGCAAAAATAGTCCCGGTGACACGATTACCAGGGGTCATTTGCGAGCGGCAGCTGGCCATGAAATTTTAGCCCGCAAAGAGAGGACAAGAGGACGGGAGGTGACGCTTGATTTTTTTTTTTTTTTTTGGTGGGCTAGCTCTGGCTAAAGCTAGCGCAGCTAAGTTTGGTTGGCTAGCTAGCGACGGTTAGCCGCACCGAGCATTCGGCTGCTTTAAGCCGGGACGGAGAGCTCATCGGGACGGAGGACGGGGGTTAAAAAAACTCCCCTGCTAACTCATGACGGTGCAATAGTTGAAGTGAATTACCTGCCATGACGAGACAGACAGTGGAGCTTGCCTCAGTCAGTCACGATCCTGCTCCCCACTCCCACGCGCTGATTCGTGGGATCTGAACTTTTTCTTCCGCTCAGTTCGCCGGTTGTGAGCGCTGAAACCTTTGAACGTCGTGCCCGGATATCTATTGTTATTTCCCGCTCTGCCTTCAGCTGCTTTCCCTCTGCGGCTCGCTCACTCCTGGCTCCCGTCTCTGTTGCCGCCGCCGGCTACTTCTTCACGTCCCACAAAATTTCTTCTTCCCCACCGCACTAGAATCTTTTTCCGCACGTGAACCATCGAGATATTACAACTGGAGTGACAAGACCGGAAGCCGGAAGTTAACGCTACAACGAACAAGCGCCCCCTAGTGGCTGACTGCGGTCCAATTTTTAGGTTCCGCCCTTTGTTAGAAAATAAAAATACACTTTAAATATTTTAGGTGTTTGTTTTGTCGAATCACTTACTTCTTAACTTGTTCCTGTGTATTCAAATATGTCATTTTTAAAGAAAAAAGTCACGTTACATTGTGATTGACAGCCAGTTAGCGAATTAGTAGGGTGTGTAGGACAGGACGCAGACTCTGGTTCCAAAAATACTTTATTTATGTTGACAGCATTGTTATAATACACACAGCCACACATTAAATGATCTTTAAACGTTGTCCAAAATGATAACATCAAACTGTAAGAATATCTCAGACATTTCAGTATTTAAATATAATTTTACTAATTTCAACAAGCAACAGAACTAATTGGTAACTTTCATATTAACTGTATTTTCAATGTGTGGTTTTATTACAAGTAATGTAATTATATATATATATTCTCTTTTTTTGCATTTTCAAAGGCATGTTTAGTTGTTGTCATTGTCTTTCAACACTGCTATTAAATATAACAGCATGCTTATTTTGATAAATCCTTCTCATTT
The DNA here is from genome assembly GCF_001649575.2 of Kryptolebias marmoratus. Classification (NCBI taxonomy): domain Eukaryota; kingdom Metazoa; phylum Chordata; class Actinopteri; order Cyprinodontiformes; family Rivulidae; genus Kryptolebias; species Kryptolebias marmoratus. Next base: position 23,492,498 of record NC_051443.1, read on the forward strand.
ATATCAAACCATTTCTTTTTATTGTGTTAAAATTTAAAAACACGGATGCTGATTTTTAGTGCTGCTGCAAAATTTCAGAATTTCATGAAAAAGTCAGCTCAGACATAAATTCTTTTTAAGGTGCAGCTGCTCTTTGCCTCCATCTGCTGCTGTTTTTGTGAACTGACATGTTATTAAACTAAAGACACATTTTCTACTTTTATTTTTTATTCTAAACTTCATAAGCACATTAAAGAGACCAATAAATCAAAATACAATGAATTTCTAAAGAATAGCATATCAGCTAAAGTTCCTATATTTATCAGCCTGCTGTTAATAATGTTTTTGCACATCTGTGTGTATCTGTCTGTTAGTAAAATATCTCATGAACTAAGACACGAATTGTAATGAAACCTGGAGAAAGTATTTATTGATTGCTTTTATACAGCTGATTATCTTTTAAGTTGTCGGCTTAATTGGCCACCACAGCTAATCCAACACAAAAAGAGCTATAACTCAGTAAATCTGACATATTTTGAGCTATATTTGGTGTGGTGGTAGCTGAGATTCAGCCCAACGCACACTCTGAGTGCTACCATGTTTTGCAAGACCTCACAATATTGTATGAAATTTTGCACATCATTTACAAGGTTTCCCCAAAATGGATATAACTCCATTCATACTCAACATAAAATGGTTTTAGTCCAAAACTCTGGCATGAATGGCGGTGGGCGATCTGCTAGGGCTTTTATTACACCTGCAGAAAAGGCTTGAAAAGGTGTCATGGCACTTTGCAAGGGTATCCCAAACGTAGACATGAACAAAATAAATCCGACCAAGCGGAATGCTTTTGCAACTTTCTTGCTTTTATTAATATTTTTTATAAACCAATCCTGTTGATCTTTATTCTGAGGTGATTTCAGGAAGGCTGGGAAAGACGCTAGTCCAGAAGTTCACCTCACGCATCCTCAGCTTCTGTCCCACATAACCCTTGTCCATCCTCGCGTGGATCTCCAAGAACTTGTGTCCGGTGGACGTGAACGCTGGCCAGAAAACGGGCACGCTCAGGCCTCCGTTGTTTGGATCTCTGCAAACACAACCAGACAACCAAAACTAAAATAAAGCAGTTTTCTATATTCATTGTTTGACAATGCATTCTTTTGTTTTGTGTTTTAATTATACCCAGTTTTGGCAAAGTTGGTCCAGTAGGCGATCATGTATTTGGAGACGTCACGATGGCGCGGCCAGTAACCCAGCGGCGTGGTGAAGGGCTTCCCGAACACGTACTGCAGGTCGTCGGCGTGGTCAGCTCCTAACCAGCTGGGGAAGGGCGTGGTGATGCCTCCCAAACGGTTGGGTTCAGAGAACAGGTAAGAGTAGGTGCGTCCGGTTCTTTGGTGAAGAACAAAAGAAAAAAAAAAAAGGTGTGACAGTTTCTTGAACGGGCTGGGCCCCAAACGCTTCTGAGGGTAGACTTTTCTCCCAAACTACACTGAAAAATCCAGGAAGTTTATCTTTTTTTTAAGTATTATTCTATGAAAAAGTTATGGATTGAGAAAAATGGGTGATAACCCAGAAGATAAATATTAATGAAACCCTGTGTAAGTAATTATTGGATGTATATACGTAATTAATTAGCTTGAAGCAACTTGATGGTCGCACAAACTTAGCAAACACAAAAATGGCTATAACTCAGTCAATTTTACAGATGCTGAGCTAAAATCTGGCGTGGTGGCAGCTGAGAGTCATCTCCAACACAAACAGATCTCGCGTGATCTCCCAACATTGCTCAAGATTGCGTGTTACTTTTAGGATTTGATCAAAACAAACCCAACTCTGTCATTTGTCCTATTTTGTGAAACAAGCATTTCCTGCTGCAACCAAATAAATAATTGACAGCAGCATTTGTCAGCCGAGGTCTTATTCTCACGTGGCGTTGGCGGCGTGAAGATAAAGGGCAGCCTGAGTGGGAATCAGGAAAATGTAGTCGGTCTCGATGGCAACAACGGTTTTCTTGATGGTCTCCCTGCTGGGATTGGTTCCCCAGTCTAAGGTGTAAGTGGAGTAGGCGTTGTCCAAACCAAGCCTGCCCTTCTCTTTAGTCAGGGAAGCCAAGAGCCTCTTCACGTCTTCACTGCAGTCAGGAGGAGAATATTGGAAAAAAAAACCAATCTGAATACCGGAAGCTCCAAAATGTGAGCTGGCGTTCAGCACACTGGCCTGGATAAACCTAAAGAAGCTGAACTCACATAGGGGTGTCCACCAGCTGAGAGTTGACCGATGGGACATCGGAGCCCGTGAAGATGTGTCCGTCCATGTCGTTGACTCCGGCTAAGTAGTCGATGTCGGCGGCGTTGTGGAACAGGTTGTGAGGCTCGTCGGGCAGGAAGTCGCCATCAACCACGGGAGACAGGACCAAGTTGTACACCAGGGGGCCTAACAGAGGCAAACAGGACAATCGCCACACACGGCGCTGTACTTTATACGTTTATGTCATTTAAAATCAACAAAATGTGGGAACAGAACTGAGCTGCCAATATTCCTTTTGATCTGACTTTTAAACAAAAGGAATCTTTTATGTCACATAGTTTTAATTACTCTTTAAATGGCTGATTTTTTTCTTAATGACAAGAATTATGAATATTGCGACTGGTGGTTTGAATTTGTGTGTAACGTGTGTAATTCACTGTGGAAGTTTAATTATGAAATCTACAACTTTTATGCATTTAAAAGATTAATTTACAACATGTTGAATTAATTTTTGTAAAGTACAGCTAAAATAGGAAGCTTATTCCAGCTGAAAACCACAAAACAGACCCTTTAAAGCCTTTTATGAATGTATCTATTTATTTATAAAGAAAATATGGATTATTGCATCCTTTCTACAAGCCATTATTTGCTATATAAAACCAGCTGTTGTCATGAAAAGGAGTGGACAAAGTTTCTAGAACAAATAATAAACTGACATGTGTGTTTTGACTAATATTTGTGTGCCTCTATTTGACAAAAACTGTCCCTATGGTTAATCTTTTTAACCCTTAAACTTTATCAATAATGTACCCGACCCAAACTCTGTAAAAGAAACATGATAATTTCCCTCCAGTAGTTGGGTTTTCTCTAGCCTACAGACTCATCACGAGAGAAAAGTGACCAGAATCGTAAATTTAATTCTGTTATTTTGGTATAAAGCAGTGGTCTCCAATCCTGGTCCTCGAGGGCCACCATCCTGCAGGTTTTCCTTGTTCCTCTGCTCCAACACACCTGGTTTGAATCAACAGGTGATTAACAGGCTTCTGCAGAACATGGAGAGGTGATTTAACCTCTGAATCAGGTGTGTTGGAGCAGAGAAACAAGGAAAACCTGCAGGATGGTGGCCCTCGAGGACCAGGATTGGAGACCGCTGGTATAAAGCGTCTGAACTGAATCTGAACGTGGCGCTTACTGTCAGGAGAGCTGGACAGACTGAGAGTGCCCGCCATCGTCAGAACCTTGGGATCGGTCATCTTTAGACAGGCTGCCATCTTCTCATCGGTGGGGCAGTTGACTTTCAGAGCCACCTGAGGAGCAGGTTTCAAAAAGCTCCTGTCACTCATATTTTAAAGTACTTGTTAGGAATAATCCACGAAAACAGGCCAAAAAAGTACCTCTTCGGCGAACTTGCGGGGGTTTTTGTTGATTGCCCAGGGGCAAAGGGCAACCCCGCTCTGGGAGATGGCTCTCTTGAAAAGCCCTTTGTTGTGAGGAGTGAGGGTCTGAAAATTAACACCGGAAAACATGTTTTAAAATTCTGTCACAGTCAAGCACAACAACAAATAAAGCAGCCAAAGTCCAAAGAAAAACTTTGAAAATCCGGAGTATTATTGATTACAAGAAAACACAAAAGCTTTTGCACAGAACCGGACGTAACCCCAGAATTAGCTCGAAGCTTCTTACCTGCATACTGACACTGGCTCCTCCCGCAGACTCTCCAAAGATGGTGACGTTGTCAGGGTTTCCTCCGAACGATCGAATGTTTCTGTGCACCCAGGCGATGGCAGCCTGCTGGTCCCACAGACCATAGTTTCCTAAATTCGATCCAACACGGTTACGTTGACGAGAACAGCAACTGACCTAACGATCTCCTGGCAGGTACCTACCAGGCAAGTCAGCGTCTCCGGTGCTCAGGAAGCCCAGGCTTCCGACACGGTATCCCAGCGTCACCACAATAACGTCCCCCCTGTCTGCAATTTCCTGCCCGCTGTACAGATAGTTATCCAAGAAGTTAGCTCCCATTGAGCCTCCAACCAGGAAGCCTCCTCCGTAGATCCAGACCATGACAGGGAGATTGGAGGACACTGCAGGGTGACGAGAACATTGTAGCCGTGACGTAATTTTATCGACGTTCTGTAAGTAGCTCTGAGTCTTTACCTGAGCTGCCGTGAGGAACCCAGATGTTGAGGTAAAGACAGTCCTCGCTGCCTCGGACATCGTTCATCAGGAGGTTGAGCTGAAGGCATCTGTTCCTGTACTCCTTGGCCTTCAGAATACCTGACCAGAGACACAAACCCATGAAAGAAGTGCCTCGAAACGCTCGCAGGGGTTCTTCGTTTTCTTTGCGTGGATCGCAGAGGCGCGAAGAACTCGTCGCTTGCGACAAATGTTCTCTCAAAATTTTCGTTGCGAGCATCTCGAACAGTCAGAATTCAGTGAGACTTCTCACAACTTTGAGATATTACAGCATCGTAATGACTGTCTTCACACTGAAGGAGGTTTTCCAAGTTTATTGTGATCCAGCCACATTCTAATCCAGGACCGTAGCTCCCACTGAGGACCCCGAGGTCCGGACCTCAGTGTTTTATAAAAACATGAATCCAAACAAGGCTTTTGAACAGCGTGGTTCTCTGCGTAGCTCCACCAGTTTCCTGTAGGAGGCGCTGCAACTGTGTGCAGCTGCAGCCAAACTCAATGTCTACGAAGAAGAGCGCAGCTTTGCTACCTTACTGCTAAAATAAAGACCAGAAGAAGAAGAGCGCCACTTACAGTGAAACACAACCGAGGTAACTTGCTAAAATTTTTTTACTTCAATTCCACGAAGCTGAAGTTGTTTTCCGATTCGGGAAATGGCTAAAGGGCAATTCCACCTAATTTTTCCCTCCCTTCAGCATCTTTAATCTCCTCTAGTTAAAAAACTACAACACCTAGACACTTCAAACCTGGAGCAGATTATTCTGCACTGATTGCAGAACATTTTAAACCAAGTGTGTGATCTGTGAGACCTTCATCTGATTCCTGAAACCTCAATAAAGGGCCACTTCAGCACTTTTTTTGCATCCGGACCACACTGGAACTGGTCCAGCTCCAAAACTACAACACCTCACTGGTATTTGATAAAAAGGTGAAATCTCTGCTAAAATCCTGTGTTCAGAATCAACATTCATATAAACTAATTCATGTCATTTCAGTGAGTCATCATGGTTGGGCCCTGAGTCCTCTGTTGCTTCAGATGAGGCTGATCTCCATGGATTTACAAATACATGTCATATACACATTCAAGTCACTTGTTTTAAATAAATGCTTCTATTTTAATTCAGTTTTGGTCTTCATTGTAACTGATGTGCAGGGGGAGAATGAGTGGCTGACCTAGGGATTTCTTAAACTCTGGCTACGGCCCTGGTTGTAGCGGAGTCGTCGTCCCGTGTTTAGGGAACCCTAAGGCCTGTAGTTTATGCACATTTGTCTTTATAAGTCCCCAAGAACACAGTATACTTTCTTTCACTGTATCATATCATAAAAAGAGAAGATATATTTGGTTATTCCCTGAAACACAATGATTTTGAGATCAATTTATTGGTTCACTGTTTGCAGGAGTTACTGATTAAAATGTTGGAGTGTGTTCTGTTTGAGCAAACCCCAAAACTACATAACGGCATCGTTTAGTCGTAGGAGTGGTTGTTAAAGAAGTGAGAGTTCGAGTAAGTTTACCCACCATCCCAGCCAGGGTGGCGCTTCGGCTTCTCGAACCTTCCAGGCATGTCAGCGTAGGGGATGCCTTTGAAAACGTCCATGCGGCGGAAGAGCCCGAGGCGGATGCTTTCGCCCTCCACCATCCCTCCCTCGGTGTAAACTACGCCGAGCTGCAAAAGTTAAAAACACAAGAAAGGTGAAGAAATGGACTTCGCGTGCCATACACTAAAACGTATCTGTTCATCTCTGCATGGCGCCTTCACGGTTATGATGTCAGCCCTAACCGAGCATGTTTTGGACAAAAAAATTGAATTCCTGGCATATTTTATTGCTGCTTAATTATACATGAACATGTTATCTTGCATAATTAATGACACAAAAATACAGAAATGTTAGATTTAAGAAAAGTAACTGAGTTGATTCAGGTCCTCTGGACGGGTTCTTCTTAGTTGATGCGTTTCGTCTTTTATCCAAAACTTAGTATAAACTAAGAGGAACCCATTCAGAGGACCCGAATCAACCTTTTTAGATTCTTCTACCTGGATTATCGAGCATGCATCAGGACAAGTTGTCTTACATTACTTGATACTAAACTTCTTCCGGTGGTTTGGTTTTGGGGATAAACTTACGGAGGCGGCGGAGGCTGTCTCCAGCAGCACGGCAACAGCAGCCAAAATCCCAAACAGCGCCATCGGGATTAAACTGTGAGAACCAGGCCGATTGTCAGCCACACCTTTATAAAGCAGACCCCACCTCCGAACGACATCTGACGAAACGTGCAGCTCAGGAGCCGCTTTTCTCACTGTTACATAATAATTAACCAGCTCACGCAGATGAGTTTTCACAAACACATAGCTTTATGGAGCTGGTGACAAAACCAGCATCATTAGCAGTAGTCCACAACTTAAATAGTCATTTTTTTAAACTTTTCCAGGTTCTGCAAAGAGTTACAGTTTCTCATTTATGCAGCAAATCTGAGCAAATGAGACTTGAGTTTTCAGAACGTCGTCATTCCTGCAACACGTGCAACCGTTTCGAAACATTGTTGAAGACAGTCAGAGCCCCGTGAGAAACTGGCCCAAAAAACTGCAAACCCAAACTAATCAAACTGTTTTATTCCCTATGTTATTAGCATTAATCTGTTGCGGACATTTCAGTCATGTATTTGCCTGAAAAACTACCCGAACCAGCCTTTTCTGTTGTGGTTATTAACATAAATATGATTAATTTCCATGTTACTTTGGAATAAAGCTGCATGTAGCCCCCACACAATCGAAAATAAGTGGACAGAAGTACATTTATGTATCCTGTGTACCTTTATAAAGACCAGAAACATGCATTTATGTTTTTCAGTAGTAAAAAGTGCACATATGTACTGGTTGTTCTAAATGTTAGGGTACGATGTCAGGAGTCTGTGTGTGTTTGCTGGGGGAAACATCTTTTACCAAAAGTCTATATAATTGTGTTGAAACAAAACAGGTGTAAATGTGGTTTCCTTCTATCCTAAATGTTGAAATCAGTAGAGATCATCCTTGACCCATGAAGTGACCAGCTGTAAGGTTTTACCAAGGGGTCACGTGACCTTAACTTTAGCTCCCTGTGACCTTGAAATCAGTAGAGATCAGCCTTGACCCATCAAGTGTCCAGCTGTAATGGACAAGAAATTGTCCACAAACAGTTGGGCAGCCCCAAATCCTCAATTCATTATGAACAAAAGACAAAAATGATTTTACCTTCAATAACAACGGCCATGTCAGATGTTTTTTGGAACTAGGAGCCTTCTGGTGAGAAATGATCAACAATTTCTGTTAAATTCAGTTTTATTTTGTTTCTTTTTCTAAGGTACAAGGCTCATCTCTAAAAAGTACGAACAACAAGGGTATGGACAAGTATTTCCTGTTGAGGGAACAATGAGGGGGTTACTCTAAAGATACATTTAGGTCCTTTTTTTTTCTGTTTTCTGAAAGTGCAGAGCCACGGGTCGGGTTAGCCAAAAATCTGCCGCCACGTGAAGCGATCACGGGAACTGGCTGATGCGATAAACTAATCTAAGAACGGACATACAATAGGTTAATTTTTTTACGCCTAAATGTCTTTGAGAAGCCAAATTTCCACGGATAAACACCAAAATGGAGATTTAGTTGCAGTTATCATTCAGTTTCACTACTTTTAATCTGATTTTTGTTTACCTTTAAGGTAAAACCTGGATATTTATTCATTTAAATAAGATTTTTTTCCATGAGTAAGCAGATATTAAACCTAAAGGACCCGTTCATGTTTCATAAAAGCCTGAAAGGACACGCAGAGCCTTTAAAAAGTCTTTTTTTTTTAGTTTTCCAGTTTGTGCCGTGGACTATCAGGAAGACAGAGTTTAGTTTGCTCAGCTGTCCAACGCGACCCAAAGTCTCAGAGCTTGGGCCAGTTTGGAAAGTTGATCCAAGTTACTTCAAACCATCACAAAAAATATCAATTTTACTAAATTATAATGCACCAAAACAACCATTAATTTCATGATAAATCTCTATATTTACAGTATATTTTACCACACACATTATAGCCTCTAAACACTCAGATGTGTAGTACTTTAGGATTATATTTTTATAGGTTTTTTGTGCTAATTGTGTGTTTTTATTTAAAATAAAGACTATATGACACAAATATGAGACCATCATGATGTTTGTTTTTGTCGTTGTCAGTCACAATCACTTAATTTGTCATTAAAATTTTGTTTTTTTATCTCGAGGGTGAGTCCAGATGAGCCGTTCTTACAAATATTTCAATTCTTTATTTAGGTTTTAACTGAATGAATCACATTTTACAGAAACATTTAAAACAACGTATTTACAGTCAGAAGAGGGATCGTTTTGTCACATATAGTCCAGGATTTCTGTCTCCATCTCGTTTTCGCTTCCCTCGGACGGCTGAAATTCGTCTTCCTCCTCCTCTTCGTCGTCTTCTTTGTTCTCACACTCCTCCTCTTCCTCTTCTTCATCTCTCTCTGGGTAGCTCAAACTCAGGCCTAATCGTCGTCGTTTTTTCGAGACCCGAAGCAAGGCTACAGAAGGATACCGTAAATTATTTTACTAAAGTACAAAAAAAACAGGAAAAACAGCTCAGTTTAAAACACTAAACACACCATTTATGCCTCAAATGAGTTTTAGTTTTAAAAGGTTTGCAAAAAAAAAACATTTTCCTATTTCATAAAGGGATAATTCCGATGTTTTGGAGTGGATTTCTGTGAAAACTTATGAACGATTAGTATCCTACCTGTTGTAGATAGCTCTTTGAACGACCTCAGTTTGGAGAAAAGGAGTTTAACGAGCTAAAGGCTAGTCCGAGTGAGATTTAATATCTGACTATTCCACCGTGGTTTAAGCAAACCTTTACTCTGCCGTTTCATGTTACGCTCTTATTCTGGCAGGATTGTTACGTCTCTGCAGGAAGTGCTTCGTCTCGTCGACATGCCGACACAGGCACAAAACGCAGAAGTTGAAACCGAAACAAAAACCGGCGCCCTCAAGTGGCTGCCCGGAGTATAGGTTTTTAAGTCCATGTGAACATCTGGAACGTTTGTCTGCTTAGGAAATAAAAACACCCGTCAGATAATTTAATCTAGGAGCTGAAATCTGTTGATTCGCATACAAAGTTTTGTATTATTTAATTAATAATTTGAGATTCGAGTCGTTTTAAGGCACTTTAGTCTTGACTCTGCTAAACCAACCATATTCCTTCAAACTGAGACCGTTCGGAGAGCCATCTACAACAGGTAAGATGATATTTAACCACAGCCTTTCCACAAAACCCCACTTCGAAAGATCATTTTAAGGCAGCGGCTTGAAGGAAAATCAATGATCCGCGAGAACAAACCGGTCCCAAAACTGTTGCTGCTCTCGACAAAAGCTCAACACACACTGGAATCTTTATTTTTCGGGGTGGAGGTGAAGTTTAAATTAAAATACTGAGACGGCTCTTTGGTGGTTCTTCACACCATTGTTGCTGTTTTTTTTTTTTAAATTTGCAACCAGTTGCTAGTTTGCTCGGCTTAATAAATCTGTCACCTCATATGAAAAGCTACAAAGAATAAAGAAAACTACCCAAAAACTCGCTAGTTTTAGCTTGAAGCATGGTTGTGAATAAACGTAACACCAGCAAAGCTCCTTATAAATGTAGAAGTCGGTGGATGATTTCTCATATTAGCGTCGCAAACGGCACGAGGCGGCGAAGTTTCGGGAAAAACGTTTTTTACAAACCTGGTTTCTTCGCTCTCACGACCTTCCTAATCATGGTTGAGATGATGTCCCTCAGTTTGTCCGTGGTGCCGAGGACACACCAGCCGTCGCGCTCGTCACAGCCCTGCTCTTTGCCGCTGTTCTGCTCGATCACCTCTTTGATACTGAACAGACAAAATATATATATATATATATATATATATAAAAACGAGCCGCATTCACGGTTTCAAAAGAAGTTGATGAAGTTGATGTTGTACCTGTCCACCTCCAGATCGCAGAGCTGGTAGAACATTTGTCTGTGAGGTGGCAGCATCCCGTCTCTGAAAATGTAGGAGGACTCCTGTGGAAGTGAAACAGTCTTTATAGAGCATCACAACAGAATAGATGAAAAACTTGTGGTGCTTTATAGTAAAAAAGCTTCTTTGACCTTCAGCTGGTATGAGACGGGAGCAGAATCCCGGCTGGTGCTCGGACCTTCTTGTGAGGGGATATCCATCACAGTAGCTGCATGTGGACCTGAAGAACATAAACCTTTCAGAGCAGCTGGGCAGCGAACACATCTGGATTTAACGTACATTCAAACGACTGTCTCAGACTATGTTTGTCACGATCTCTTGTTAACATCTCTGTGATCTAAAACACATCAGGAAATCTGCTCTCTACACAAATCCTGAAAACTGCTTCTTGTTTACAGTCATTTAGGATGTGAATTTTGCAAATAATGAGGTTAAATTCTGTGCGGTCGTGGCTACAAGTCATCCCGAAAACATCCTTCGAGTGACACCGGATCACAAAAGATCTATGTTTAAAACATTAGCACGCAATGTGTCATGCTAATGCAATAATTTTTGAATTTTAACGCAACAAATCAGCTCCAGAAGGTTGGGCCGGGGTTCGTATAAGAAACATCTGAATGAGCATTTTACACCAAATTCGGTTACTTGGCATCCCATCATCAAAAGGTTTTCAAGAATCTGGAGAAACCTCTAAGGTCAAAGGTCAAAAGGCTGGATGTTGGTGATCTTCTGATTCTGGTTCCGCTCAGGAACACTGTCTGTAAACAGTCCACAGACGCTGCTTAAAGCTCTATCAGGCAGAGAAGAAGCCAGCTGTGAACAGACGTGTCTCCTCTGGATCAAAGAGGAGAACTGTTCTGAGGTCAGACGGGTCCAAAACCACGGAGGAGGGACGGGCAGCTTGAACATCTGGAAAAACTCCAGATGATACAGGTTTTGGAACACGTGCTCCCATCCAGACGACGTGTTTTTTCCTGGGAAAGGTCTGGCAAATTTGAATTTCGGCTGCAGCCCAGACCTCTCGCTAATTGAAAACACTGAACATGAAACAAGAACGGGACGACATTCCCTCCAAAAGCTCCTCGACATTTACAGACCGCCGTTAGAAGAAGACGGGATGCTTTACCTGCTTTGTTGATTGTGAGCGGTAAACTATAGTTAAGGGAGCTCCTTTTGGCCTTCACTGGTATGTTGGGCAGTAAATAGCCTAAAGAGGAGGTAGAAAAGCATCATTTTAAAACTGTACTTAGTAAAGTAGTGCTTGTATCCAACACAGAGGGAGTTTAACCGGAACAAGGTTTTGGTTTTACCATGCTTGGAGCTACAACGGACCCTGAAATCTAATATTTGATACTTCTTGGCCTCGGTGCTCTTTCGGGGGTCGTAGCCTAGCCGGACCCACAAACTCCTCCAGGGTCCTGTCACCTACAGAAGTAAATCTGATTGTTTATTATGTTTAGGGTTGTAATGATTAAACCCAACACTGAACATAAAGAGAAATCCAAAAGAGTGCTTTTATAACAAATGCTGCTGTTTTAAAGTGATAATCAACATTTTGAGCCAATTTATGACTCTTAAAAAGTCAGATTTTCTCCTTTGACCCATTATTAAACAATGTTATAAGCTTCTGTTTAGGATTTGTTTCTTCAGTTTATGTTCATTTATGCAACAAACCTAACCAGCTATGTTCCAGTTTCAGGTTTACCAGCTAAATGGCGTCCTTTAGAACGAGCCCTCACCATGTAATAGGCGTAGACGGGCAGCAGCAGCTTCAGTTTTTCAGGGTGGATGTTGAGGTTGGCCTTGAGCGCGTTCCGGGACCAGATGGGACGGCTCTCAAACATCTGAGCACCGGAACATTTAGTCAGAGATAAGATACCGGCGGCAGCGTTGCATAACGTTATTATATATTGCAACTTGCCAACTGGACTTTGCCGAAGATAACATTGTCGACTGCGGCCGTGATCTGAGACTTCAGCTGCACAAATACCTGTTTCATTTTCTCCTCCGTCTGCCTGTCGTTCTCCTTCACGCAGACCCGAGCCCAGTTAACCTTGGCCGCCTCCAGGCACTCGGTCGGCACGGCTGGGTCGTTGAAGCTGACAAAGATGGCGTTGTGTGGCCGCCGGGCGCGATTCAGGCCAACAAAATTCCTGCTGACGGACATTTGGCTACGAACGGAGAGGAGGACAAACGTTAAGGAGGCGGCAAGAATGTTGAGTTTGCTGAAAGTGCTGAAACTGTGCTGGTAAAGCTAATAGAAACAAAACACTAGCTAAAAGTAGCAAACATCTAGCTCAAAGCTAAACATAGCAAGAGGCTGGCTAAAAGTAGCAGAAGGCCAGCTAAATGCCAGCAAGAGGTTAACTAAAAGAATAAAAAGCTAGTTAAAAGTAGCATAACAGTAGCTAAAATCCAAAAGTAGCATAAGAAGACAAACATAAAGCAAAAAAAATCAGTTGTTTTGAAGGAATTGAAGAGATCTCTGTGCATTTCTATGAGAAAAATATTTGTAAATTAAGTTAAATAATCTGAAAAGCATAAAAGTTACAAAAACCAAAAGTCATATCACCCATCTCCTGTATGAGCTGAATGCTTTGATATATAAAAAACAGAACAACGGAGAGAATGCTGAATCAGCGTCACACAAATAAAAGACCAGAACTGGCCAACGTTACCGCTTCAGGGAGCGAACCCACCTGGATGCTGTCGAGTGTCCTTGGGTGTCGGGCCGGTAGAAATAATCCACCGGACTGTCGAGGCGCGAGAAGATGGCGGGGGGCAGGAAGTAAGGCACGTCCTGCTGAAAGAAGGCTTCACTCTCCGGCTTACGGAGGATGATTTTGTCGTACAGAGACGTGTCTTTTCCATCCTGCGAGTGCACAGCCAGGTACTGAAAATCTGCCATCCCTGCAAAAAAAAAACAAAGTCGAGTTTGAAATTAAGCCCTATTCGAAATGTTCGTGCACTAAAATGTTTTTTTTTTCCATCCTACCCTGGAATTTGTATGTTGTTGCTACGATTCCGACAGCATCCATTTGGATCTCGGCATCTTTGGGGTCTTTCTTCCGCACCCGCCGGCGCACTTTGAGGAGGAGGTTGCTGGACGGGAGACGGTTTCCACACAGGTAGTGACAGAAAGGGTCCTGGGGTCGGAAGCGCAGCTCGAGACGCCTGTTGGGGTCACCGAAGGTCTGAGGGACAAACGGCGAACGCGGGCGGCAGCGGGATTAGTGCAGTTTACTCATCAGTGATTGGAAAATGACGGCAAAGGTTCACAGAAACCTACTCAGTCGTTAAATGTTCAAACTACTGAGTAGAACTGCAATCTGTAATGAGTCCAGCATGTTTTTAAAGAGGACTTACAAGCTAAAAGAAGCAGAGCAGTAGCTAAAGGTGCACAAATAGAGCCAATATGCTGAAGTAAACAATGTTTTTGATAGAACTGATTTCTTTTCCTGATACCTGCTTTAAGCTTTTAAAGGATTTATTTTTCCTTGGACTTTTTCTGCTTTTTTTTCCACTCATTTTTAGTTTCGTACCTGAGCACATTTAGAGGAAAATATCACCTTTTGTTGTTAATCCAGTTACCTCTAATCTGTGAATCATTCAGACTTAAAAACAGATATGTTCCCCCTCAGCTGCAGCTTTGGTTCCAAATATTGAATTTGTGATTTTACTGCTCAGTAGGAATATAAAAATAATTCTTTCTTGGCTAATGAGTCGATCTTTAATTGTCACCTAGTTGTTTACTTTCTAACTGAGACAGTCGTGGCTTAACTTTGAACGTAAATAAAAGCTGCTGAAAAAAAAAACTTTTCCAACAGACTGTTAGTTCATGTTTTCAGCTGTCTTTATTCCAGCTAATCAACCAGTTTGGTTGCAAAATGTAGAAATTGCAGTTACAATTAAATAACAATATAATTTTCTGCAAAGACAAACTTAATCTTTGGGGTGAGTAAAGCTTATTTTTAGTTATGTAAAGAAAACAAACTGATTATTTTTATTCTAAGCACCAAAAAAGCTTCTTAATGTTCATCAAAGAACATTTGCTGAAGGTTTCATGGCAAATTAAAAAAAAGAAATATATATTATGTCAAGTCAGGACTTTAATTATCCCAAAATTAGGATTTTTAAAACGTAACTTTTTAACCCTGACACATGATCATTTAAAAGTTATTTTAAAGCTTTTTCATTCAGTTAGCACATCTAGTAATACTTCCCTTTAAACGTGGTCAGGTACTGGACTGACAATAGGTGGAAAAAAGCAGCTGAAGCTCAAAGAAAAACATTTAGTCCTTTAAAAGCTTGAAGAAATGTTGATCAGTGTTGCTGTTATCTGTCTGTAAAGTAACAGTAAAACATTAATATTAGATTTAGATGTTTGTCCTGAGAAGTCTGTCTGTTTTTCTCACTTTGCTTATCGTCTGTTCTCCTCCCAGAGTCTCCAGCATCTTGTCCACGCTGCTCACCACCGCCGGATACTCCACACACACCAGCCTCTTCTCCCGCAGCTCCACGGCGCGCGAGCCGCCCGGGACGGCGTCTTCATCCTGACGGGGAAAAGTGAGTTCTTTCAGGGTAAAATTCACCTTCACCTCGGCGGAATTCATCCCTGTCGCCTCCTCGGTTCATCACACACGGCGGGAGGTAACGAGGCCCGCCGGTAGATCACACGGCAGACGGGCGAATTCGCCTCTGAAAAGCGGTCGGAAAGAGTTTCAGGGAGAGCGCGTGTCCGAGTGCAAAATAACGCCGGGCGGAAACACACGTGCACTCATAAACGTTCCGAGCTCGAAATCGATCCATTCATGTACAAATTAAACGTAAATAAATTTGTAAACCTCTTATATTAGAATTCAAGTACAGCAAATATGGTTATTATTGATTTTTAGGAGTTAAAACATAACAATGTTAGTAATTTCAGTTATTTATTTTGTTTGAGTGTTCTGTAGTGTTTCCTTATGCATC
The DNA here is from genome assembly GCF_001649575.2 of Kryptolebias marmoratus. Taxonomy (NCBI): domain Eukaryota; kingdom Metazoa; phylum Chordata; class Actinopteri; order Cyprinodontiformes; family Rivulidae; genus Kryptolebias; species Kryptolebias marmoratus. Next base: position 23,507,916 of record NC_051443.1, read on the forward strand.
TTAAATCACATTTTTTCAGCATAATTTGGGCTATTTTAACCATTTATATATCAAATAACCAGCTCTTTCAGGAGATAATTTTGTTTTTTGTAACCTTTACAATTTTCTAAATATTTTCCCCGTACAAATGCTTTAATTCCTTCTTATGCTACTTATAGTTTTTAGCTACTCTTCTGCTACTTTTAGGCTTTAGCTAGCTGGTGTTCTGCTTCCTTTAGTTTTAACACCTCATTTTCAGTTTCTTCAGCAAATTTTAGCATCATTCAGCAATCACACTGTTTGAAATAAACTATTTAATCAATCAATTAATCAAAGTCATGAAATGCATTAATTTGCAATCAGTATTTTAGATTTGTAATAAAAGTAGATATTTAACTTTCATCACAAGACAAACTATAGCAGAAATCAGAAATATAAAGTTGTTTAACATCTTTCTTTACATTTTTTTTCTAATATTGCCTGCTCACTGTAGTAATACTAAATAAAAAAAAACACATATCTGTACTTTCTTATTTTATTTGATCTATTCAGTGAGACTTTGTGTCTGTTTGAGATTGCCTGTATAAATAAAGGTGGGACAAATCATGTGGCTGGTATAGTAAATAAACTTACATACACATCCCTTTTTATTTAAATAATTAGTGCATATAGTTTTAAAGATCTGTATAAAAACATTTTTATAAAACAGAAGGTGAGATAATTAAATGCTGCACCTTTTCAGCCAGTTTATTATGACAAATACTTCATCTTCTTTCAGGATTATTGAGTTATTTCGTTTTGTTTGTGGAGAGATATTTAAAAATGTGGTATTTGTGTAGGTATGCACAACAAATATTTTATATTTTAATATTAAATCAGACCAGTATTTAAAAAAATAAACAGTAAAAAAATAAACTTCTGCTGTGCAGCTTTTGTCCTCTAGGTGGCAGCATAATAAAACAACATCGACTCAAGTCTTCTGAAATACTTTAACTTTTTAAAAACAAGTCTTCTGTATCGAGCTGCATGAATATTATTTATCCATTTCTGTGTATTTCAGTTACTTGTAAAGATGTATTGGTGTAATCTGAGAAATCCTGTGTTTTTGAAAAGTCACTCAGTAAATAAGATTTTTCTGCTGTCCCACCCTGGAACTGTCAACAGATTATCACGCCATCAGGAAAGGAAGAAGACTCTACGGCTGTCTGTGTGTTTACAGAGTTATTTAAGATGTTGTTAGGGAATTATCTGATGTTACACTGTTTGCTTAAATTCAAGTTTGTCTTCTTTTAGCCTGCTTTGGAGCGCCAGGATTATTATAAGGTTTTAACAGCAGTGATGTAGTCATATTTGCATGTTGCGCTTAACGTCCTACTTTTAAATGTGCCTTTTAAAATGAAATTTAAAAAGAAGCTTTAAAAATGAGAATCTTTGTATTTATTGTAGCTTGTCTAGCAATTTCTGGGTCCAACTCTTTAATAAACACATTGATTTATATTTTATATTTAAGTCAGTGGTAAAAATAAAACATTAATGACTTATTTAAGCCACAAAACTTTGTAGGAATGTGTCAGAACTTGGAATATATGATCATTTTGTTCTTTTCTTCTGTAACAAACAGTATGAGGGGAGTGAACTGCAAAGTGTGATGTTTTAACAGCACAGTTTACAGTAAATTTTCACTAATTTGTGAGCAGGATATAAAGAGGATGGACAGGAGACAGCAGGCCGTGGCTGACAATCTGTTGTGCGCTGTGGTGAAGATTTTGATGATTTTTCTTTCTCTTCTTCCCCGGAAGCGCCTCTTCTTCTTCTTCTTCTTTGAATATCCCTGCGTCTCTTGCTGCTATCTCAGCTGAAACCTGTCCGCTCCTCCCTGTCTCGCCGCCGGCCTGTTCCAGCCGTTACAGTGTGGCGAGGCCATGATAAGGTTATCAGACGGCCTCTGACGCCCCGGCTCGCTCGCTCTGGAAGAGCCTGCTGCTCAAAGATTTCAACTCCACCGCTCTCGCTCGCTCGGGCTCTCATCATCTCACCCCTTTTTTTTTCTTCCTGTCCACCCCTTCCCAGCAGCTGGCTGTTTATCAGCACGAAAGGAAATCTGTTTTTATGGTCGTGTTTCTGATGTGTGACGTGGACTTTTAGCTGCAAAATTTTAAGCACCCTCGCCCTCGGGGGTGTAACGAGATCTGGTGGCGAACCCCCTAAAAAAAAAAAAAAAAAACTTGTCATGCGACTTTATCCAAAGAAGTTATCACAGAAAATGTCCTCCTGGTGTGGCAGCCGTTTTCAAACTCGTCAGGCACTAGGACCACGCGGCACAGCTCCCGCCTCATCTCCTGCAGCTACGTGCTGAGACAAAGAGCCTATCAACTCTGAATTTGCACCTTGTGCTAATCCGTGCCTCGAAGTTTGAGGTGGAGGTGGATCAGACCGTCCCGTTCTCTTTCCATGCAAGAGCTGCTTAATTAGTTTCGCTCGTCAGTGTGAGCGACACTTCTCGGGGATGAAAGTATATTTTTAAAAAACCGAAGTTTAACAACGATGTCACGAGCGTTTCTGCAACTCAGACTCTCAAACTCCTGTCAGAGAACATCACAGCTACAGGGACTGCCTGAAACTATCTTAACCTTTTCTTTTTGATGCCATGAAGTAAAATGTTTTTATTGGAAATCAGTAAAAAAAATATAGATTTACAGGAAGACATAAGAAACTGATTTTTTTTTTTTAAAAGAAACCTTTTCACCAGAAAACACCCCAATAATCTCAGTTTGTTCAGCTGATACATAAGATATATTGATATTATTTACCATTTCAAGAAAATATTGGGGGAAAAAAATGGTTGGCTGTTGATCAGGTTGTGAAAAAGAGCTGGACCCCCCCCCCCTGAGTCAGACGGTCCCACAGTTTTAATAAGAAGTTTAAGGGCATTCTGTGTCTCCACTTCCTGTTTCCTGATTGATCGGCTGCCTAATCGTCACCTGGATCATCAGCTCTTGGGGTTCTTAAGGCTGTTTGGAGGATCAGATCGGCGCCGAAGCATCGTTTACTCAGAGTGGTTTGATCCTCTCTACCAGTCTTTCGAAGGACCCGGCTGAGAGCCTCTCACCCGGTCCGATCAGCGCTGTTGGCCTGTCTGCCTCCGTCCTGTTCAGGAACTGACCTATACTCCCCACTGGAACCTGGATCCTCACCTCTGTGCCGACCCTCCCTCACCTATCCATTCGGAATCGCTTGCCTTCATCTCGGTCTCCTGTGTCTGTCTGTCGCCGAGTTGCTCACCTTTTGACGATTTTGGTAAACACGATAAAGCTGGACGGTCACGTGTCGTTTAAGCACCATCGTCTCGTCCTCATGGCTCGAGAACGCCCAGATGTAGAGAAAAGTTACCACCGATTTTTGTGACTGGACCTTCGAGCTGTCAGCTGCTGGATTTAACGCGATGATTTGTGTGTTTTTGTTTTTTTTTTGCCGGATCCAGAGAAAGCAAAGGGCCAAGAGAGGAACCGTGGTGCTGTGTGTGAGGACGTCAGACGTAAGTGAGGGTGGTGCGGGACGAGATGTGCGGTAGAAGTCGCAGTTCTCGGAGTCCTCGTGGACCGCAACGACCTCTGCAGTGAGAGTAGGGAGCAGGTGAGTAGAAGCAAGACAGAATCCATGTCTGCGAATGCGAGGGAGCTCGCTGTTCGTCCGTTAAAATCCACCCACAGGTTCAGGAAATATAACGACGACAGACAGAAAGGCAGACTCCAACAGATAATACCAAAGTTTTAAATAAACATCTTGAGTTAACATGTGTTGGTATTGACTCTCGGCTTCTGCTGCAGCAAAATTTGGCTTGAAATCTGCAGCGTTATAGTCATTTTTATGTTTGCTAAGGTCTAGCAGCAGAGGCAGCCACTCCAATCAATAAAAACTAACAGCAACAAACGAATTAAAGTGTTGGCGCCGTTCGTAGATTTATCTCGAAAGCAACAAGTTTTGCTGGTAAAAGTCGTAAAACATTTCTGGAAATTGCATCCATGGCAGACATTGATTGATGTTTTTTTTTTGTTGTTGTTGTTGTTGTTGTTGTTTTGAGTGACATTTGTAGGCGTGGACCGCCGAGCACTTCGCCCAGCTGTCACCAGAGCACTTATCTGTAGGAAGGCAGGACCACGACGCGTTTTTGGAGCCGGCAGTCGAACATTATCGCCTCCTCCTCCTCCTCCAACACCCCAGAGGAGCGCCGTCTGTCCAGTCATGCAGAGGAAATTTGCTGACAGTTCATTTTTTTCCTCTTTAAATTATTCAGCCGGGCAGTGACGGATGGTTTGCATGTCGTTTGAGGATCCGGGGAACAAAAACAAAAAGTCTTATATGCAACTCCGAAAAAAGTTGTGACGTAGCGTGAAACGTAAACAGAAACAGAATGCAATGATTTGCAAATCTCACGAACCCATATATTTATTCCCGATGGACTGTAGTAAACATATTAAGTGTCTTCAAAAAGAAATTATACAATTTAAAAACAAAAATATATGTTAAATTGAATTTGATGGCAGTGACACACTTTTAAAAAGCTGGGACAGGAGGGTGTCCAATCCTGGTCCTGGAGGGACCGCTGTCCTGCATGTTTTAGATGTTTCTCTGCTCTGAAACATCTGATCCGAATAACTGAAGGATTAACAGGCTTCTGCAGAACTTGAAGACCTGCTGAAGAGCAGGGAAGCATCTAAAACCTGCAGGATGGAGGTCCTCCAGGACCAGGATTGGACACCACTGAGCTAAAGGCTGTAAAAGGAAGTGGTTTCATTAAGAAACAGCTGGAGGAGAGTTTTGCAACAAACCACTTTTTTATTTGTCATCAGGTCAATAAGAGGACTGGGTATAAAAAGAGCATTTTAGAGAGGCCGATTCTCTTAGAAGTAAAGATGGGCAGAGGTTCACCGTGTCTGAAATAGGTGGAGCAATTTCATAATAATGTTCCTCGATGGAAAATTCGTACAGCTTTGAATATCCCATCATGTCACACATCTGGGAAAGCACCGTCAATGCTACAAAACCCAGAAAATACAGATGTTAGGACAACATGAATGGGACGTTAAAAGAAAAAGACGTAAACACGTTTTTAGACGTGTTGGCGTCATAAAATTCAAAATAAACTTATTATTTTGGTGCTACTCTTTTAATCTTAACATTTGATGTGTTTACTGTGATCCGCTTTGAATCAAATATGGGTTTGTGAGAGTTTCAAATCATTGCATTCGGTTTAATTTATTATTTATGAAACGTCCCAGCTTCGTCGGAATTGGAGTCGTTTATTTTTCTGTTTTCGTTTAACGGTTGCGAGACTAAACACTGGAAGTCAGGTTGATATTAATCTCCGAAATAAATGTAAAAATATAAAGAGTTTTTTTTTTAATGCAAGATGAGTTCATGTAGAAAACAGAGTCGGTCGGAAGCACAAATTGTGGCAGATGTTCTGTTTGGTGACGTCTTCCTGAAAACAGTAAATTGGGATTCAGATTCCCATAACTGCACTTTGATCTGACCGGGAATGTGAGCAGCACTTTGTTGGGAATCTCCCACTCCGACTTGAATGAATGCATCATTGATGCCCGGGGCGTGTTCAGATCTCCTCACATCCTGCAGACTTTCCAGACTACCTGCCAGGACTCATTTGCATGAGATTTGCAAAACAAATCCAGCTCTGCTGCTTTATCTCTCTCTCTCTCTCTGCCTGCTGCTGTCAGACAGACAAACACAAGTTCGTGTTGCTCCAAGTTCGCAGGTCGCTGGTTTTCTCAGGCATTTCTCTGGCTGCAACTGCAAAACTGAAATTGCAACAAAGATTTTAAACACAAAACAGCCTGAAGCAACACAAAAAATACATTCAGGGTTGACATTCACACAAATAGGTTGATCAAAATCCATTTGATTTCACCCGATGAGGCGTTTTAAACCTGTTTTCCATGTGCTGGAGGGGTGAAGGAATGTTTCAGGTGCCTTCCTCCTTCAGTTTCTCCCGTTTATCCCCAGGCTACCCCCCGCCGCCGCCGCAGCAGCGCTCCTCCCCTTTCAGGACTCGCGTCCTGTTTGTTTAGTCCCACCCCGGATGATCCTCGGCCTCTCAATCCGTTGCTAACCTGTGCAGGGTTCTGATTTGCTCTTTCTCACGCCCATGTTTGGCCCCGGCAGGTCTAACCGATTCGGAGGATCAAGCCTTGACCCTGTTGCCTATTTGCCAACACATTTTGCATAGAGACCTCAGATTTGTTTGTCTGACAGTAAGCCCTTCTTTTTCTCGGACTCTGATTTCTGCAACAGAGGGACAAATGTGTGAAAATCCCATCTTTCAGCTTGGTCCTGAACATGCTAATTAATGTAGAGATGAATGAATCTTTAATTTCAAACAAGTGATGTCAGCGGGTTGTGAAAAAGGTGGACGTTTTGTGGAGAAAATGACGGCACCTGCAAAAATGCACGAGAAAACCACGAAACCGTTGAAAGATGAAACGCTGGAAGTGATTTGCATGTTTTTGGTTTTTTTTTTTTTTTTCATTCTTGGTTTAAATACTATTAAACAGCTCTTGAAGATCGGTGAGTCAAACAGCAAAGGGCGGACGTTCAGGAGTGAACGCCGTTCACGGAGCAGAGATGTGTTTGTCGAATCAGGACTCCCGAGCTTCTCTGGAACAACGGCGACAGATCCTGAAAACGTAGGAAAAGTCAAGTCCAAAATGTTCCGAGATCTAATGGAATTGTAACAGTAGCAATGGCGGAAATTGAGCAGAATAAGATAATAAAGGGATAGTTTAGATATTTAGAAGTGGAGTTCTGTGGAAGGGTTATAAACCGTTAATATCTTACCTGTTCTGGACAGCTCTTTGAACAAACTCAGACTGGAGTTTAATTCTGACCGAACTGAGGAGCTAAAAGCTGGTTCATGTGGGGCACGTTCTTTATATATATAGCTATATTAAGCTAAATTAAAACAGCTCCAATCTTAAAGATTAGCTTAATATGCTTCTACAGCGCTGTCATGTTCACATGAAATGGTTATTCCAACATAAATGTTACAATATTCCTGCAAGAAGGCAGTGATTGTTGCAGCTAGCTGTGAAAATAACTGCGTCAGGCTGAACTGACAGGAGTTTAAAGGTTTATAAGATAGTGTTTGCATGAACTAATATATGTTTTTAAAAGATTAGAGTTGTTTAAAGGAAACAGAAGTTCGATTTAGCCGTTAGCTCATCAATCCGGTCGGAATTAAATTAATTTTCCTAAAGAGCAGGTAAGATATTTATTGTTCAGATCAAAAGTTTAAAAATAAAGGGTAAATTTCTTGGATATTGCCAAATCAGGTTTGTGTTGTTCAGGAATCTCTTTGTTTCTTCCTCGTTTGACCCTTCAGGTCTGTCTGTTGCTCGTCTCGTCAGATTTAAAAACGCAACACGTGGTGATGTGATTTGCCTGGAGCAGCTCGATGCGCTAACAGGTTTGGTGTTTGAGGAAGGCGGTGTGTTACCGTTTGTTGTAAGTAAATCCAACAGACTGCGAGGGTGTGGTGCCAGTTAACTAAAGTAATCAATCCCTTTTTCCACAGGGCCTTATTAATCCCAGTGTCCCCATTAAACTCAAAACGCAGCAGAAAAGGGGCCGAGCAGGTGGTCGGGATTAAAGTTTGCGAGGCTAAAGTTCGTCGCTGCTAGAAAAAGGGTTATTCTGATTTTGTTTTACTGAGATTGTGGAGCTGATTTTGCCTCTGCAGTTCGTTTCTGTTAACTTTCCCTTCCTGCTGCTTTATAGCCCAAACAGCTGTCGGACCTGGATTTGCATGGCGCTCCAGGTGCGCTATCAGACTGCGGGATTACTCTGTGACACATCAGATCTGGTCACGCAGACTTTAACAACTCCTGCCTGCGTAGAAAGACCAGTTAATATCTTACCTGTTGTAGATAGCTCTCTGACGGTCTTCAGTTTGGAGAAATAAAGTTTAATACACGAATCATGCGATCACTGTGTGCATGCACCATCGAAACCGGATCAGATGTTCTTTTATTACACTGATTTCTGACTAGTAGCACTGGAGAGTATTTTCTGAAACATACAGATGAGGTCAGGCGGCCCAGAGTGTTTTTTTCCCATTTCCGGAGCAAATTTTTCACTGTTTTGTTTCAAGATGGTGTCTGAACCAGTTTTTTTTTTAACACTGTTGCGGTCTCTCGGCGCTCCCAGTTATCTCCAATGCTGCAAGTTCGAACCGCATTGTGCGTCGATTATAAGGCCAACCGGGAAGTGTTTTGCACAAGAACATTTGCATTTTTGAACTATGTCACAAATTTTGCTAATGCACTTTGGAGGAAGACGCGTCGTCACGTTTGTTGGTCATTTTTAAACGGCCTCGGCGCGTTTCTTACATCTGCACACCTTTGCATCCAACATGCAAATATATAAACCACCCAGAGCAGTAACCAGACCGTTCCACGAGTTGTGAATACTTTTGCTACCAGTTGTGGTTTAACAAAAAAAAAAAAAATTGGCATGAAACAGGAACTAAGAAACAAATCAGAATGCTAATTATTACTCATCATTATCAGCAACAGCCAGACTAAAGATGCCTCTGTTGGACCAATGACCGGGTCTAGTTGGCGTAATGATTGCACAGTTTCTGTATTTTAATCAAACTGATGAGCGAATGGCTAGTCTGAGTGGATTGCTGTCGTCTTAAAACAACTCCAATCTCAATAATTTCATGGCGATTCGTTCAAACGCAGTTTAAAAAGCCTTTACGCTGCTGTCAGTTTCAGAATATTACGATACTCCGGGACTGAGAGTGTGAATGGTTGGATGGATGGATGGATGGATGGATGATGGATGATGGATAGATGGATGGATGGATGGATGGATGGATGGATGGATGGATGGATGGATGCATGGATGGATGGATGGATGGATGGATGGATGGATGGATGGATGGATGGATGATGG
>NC_051443.1:23520199-23521371 GCF_001649575.2 Kryptolebias marmoratus
GATGGATGGATGGATGATGGATGGATGGATGGATGATGGATGGATGGATGGATTGATGGATGGATGGATGGATGATGGATGGATGCATGGATGGATGGATGATGGATGGATGGATGGATGGATGGATGGATGGCTGGATGGACGGATGGATCGATGGATGGAGCCATGTGCAGCAGGTAAGATATTAACACGAGATGTGACTTTGGATTTACATATAACTCCCGTTTCCTCCCACAGACCAAAAAAAAAAAAAAGCACGTTAGGTTAATTGGTAACTCTAAAAATGTCCCGAGGAGTGAATGGTTGCTTGTCTCGTTTTGTCTCCATGTGTCCCCGTGATGGACTTGCGACCTGTCCGGGGTGTCCCCCCCCGTTGTCTCTCGCCCAGTGACGACCGGAGAGAGGCGCCAGGAAAGGAGAAGAAGGTAAAGAAAATAGACGGATGGACGGATATTCCACCTTTTATTTCAGCATTTATCACCAACTAAAATCCAAAAAAGACAAAACAAAACAGCTAAAAATACCCGTACATTTCCCATTCATACACACAATTTATGAATACACAAAAAATACTTCAATATATTACATTTGAATCAGCTTCTTTTTTGTTTTTGGTTAAACTACTCGAATGAGTCCCAGCTTCTTTTTTCCCAGTAATGTCCGTAATCGGACTCGGTATTTAAACGGCGTTGGTGACACTCTTGATGTTTAATCAGAAATCTAATATGCACAAACACTCGGGCTTCATTTCATGCCGTGCTGACTCTCGTGGTGCCGGCGGAGATCCACCTTTCGCTGGAAGCCCTTTGAGCAAATATCGCACCCGAACGGCTTGAAGCCCGTGTGCTTCCTGCTGTGGGTGATCAGGTTGGAGCTCTGGCTGAACGCTTTGCCGCAAACTTGGCATTTGTGAGGTTTTTCACCTAAAAAGAGTAAAAAAAAAAAAAAAAAGTTATCATACAGTCACACCTTCTGATTAGGTTTTCAATCCCTCCAGGATTTCGCGGGGCATTTTCCTAAAAGTTGCGATTTTTTTATTACTAAAATCAATAAAAAACCATAACTTTTAATATATAAACCAAAAATACTTCCTAGTTTTGTAAGATAATTCCCAACAAACATTGACATTCTCAAAAGGTGCTTTATTTGAGAACTTTGATAGCTTCTAAACT
>NC_051443.1:23521562-23530910 GCF_001649575.2 Kryptolebias marmoratus
GTTAACAGGAAGTGACGTCACGTGTCTTCTTCCTGAGTTATTTGGGGTTATTTTGTATTCCACGCTACACAAACCCACAAAGAAGAGACTAGACCGCAGAAACGGTGGCGAATCGCTTCAGAAACAATAAATATTGGGTTAAAGTTGCAGGAAAGTTGCGGTGTTTTGGGCAAAGTTCCAAAAAGTTGCGATTTCGCAGCGTTTGCTTGATTTTGCGTTAATAGTCTGGGTCTGGGTTTTTCTTTTTTGTTTCTGCTACCAAATGCAACTTCAATTAAAACAGTGTTTTTTTGCCCATAAAAATAAAGTTTATATTCGAGTCCAATCCTAAAGAATCATGTCATTGTTCAGATTTGTGAAACACATGCTGTCAACTAATGTCAGCTAAATAGACTTCCTTTTATAGACGTGAAGCAGGAAAACCAGATATGCAAATCCGCAGGAAATTTGTTTGAGCTTCTTTTTCTGATTTATCAGCAGTTATATTACTCCTGGAAACAATTCCTCCACCGCCGCACCTGGAAAGCAGGCCGATAACAGCGAGGCCGATCGGTTTGGTACGTAAATCCCCGGGGGAGGCGGTTACCCGTGTGGATGTACGTGTGCTTCTTCATGTCGGACTTCTGGTGGAACCGCTTCCCGCAGTACTGGCAGGGGTACGGCCTCGTGTCGGAGTGGATGAGGAGGTGCGTGGAGAGCGTCGAGGAGCGCTTGAAGGACTTCCCGCACATTTTGCACTCAAAGCTTTTCTCCTGTTTGGATGAGAGAGAAAGTCAGAAGCACGATAATATTCCTGCACAGGAAGTGTTACAGCATTCAAAAAATAACTCAAATATTCAGATTAACTCATTAATAATAATGGAAACACATATTTGTCCACCTGTATGTACCTGCTTTAACAAACCTAAACTCGAGTAAGTCGAAACATGGCACAAAAAGTAAGGAAACTTGTGTTTGGTTGATTATTTCTTCCTTATATCAATGCTTTAATGTTGGGTTGATTATGTGGTCGCTGCTGATAGCTTTGCTGCAAATCTGCAGGTTTTAAACATGGCAGGCAAATTAAAAGCGTCAAATTCTGCAGTTTTTTTTAGCAAAACTAAAGACGACAAGCCAAGAGGAGTCTTTGATCCTAAACATTCATAAACTGACCGACCTGAGAGTGGACGTTCATGTGCTGCTCCAGGCTGACCGCGTGGCCGAAGGTTTTCCTGCAGATGCTGCAGCCGAAAGGTCTCATTCCGCTGTGGGACCTCCTGACGTGCACCTCCAGCCCGTGGGGCGTCGAGAACACCTGAAAGAGAAAAAAAAAACAAGTTGGACCATCAGCGACGGCAGCTTCTCCCGAACGGGGAGGAGCCGAACCCGGACGCTCACCTTGTCGCAGGTGATGCAGTGGTAGGTGTTGGAGGTGGGCGAGTAGTGCGTGCTGCAGTCCAGGGGCTGCTCCGGCGGCGGGCTGTGGCTGATGTGGGGGCCGTACAGGCTGCTGGCGTGCTGGAGGACCGTGGGGCTGAAGCTCAGCTGACGGAGCTCGTAGGAGGAAGCCAGCGGGTCCCAGGCGTACGTCGGCTTGTAGAAAGGCGGGAACTCGGCCATGTGAGGCTCTGCAAGGCGACAAATAAAAAAGAGTTTTAAAGTTCAAATACTGGCATCTACGAATCCTGGTGGTACAAATAAATCACAAATGCACTTTTCTGACACAAACATACGGCCACGATTACCATATATGGAGTGATGACGTAGCATCACGGGAACAAGATATCGTTTTATCTGATCATCGCAGAAATTTGATGGTTTTTGTCATCATGGACGACCAAATCTTGGCAGCCGCAACGCAAGCGAAAGGTCCCCGAAGTCCCTAAGCAACGAGGATTCAAGATGGCCGCCAAAGCTGACCGACAAGGACGGCTATAACTCAGACACTGAGCTAAAAGACACTGAGCTACCCCCGTCTGTCTGTTAGCAAAATATTTCAAGAACCAGCGGACAGATTTTATTGAGAATTTCAGAAACTCACAAGTTTATGCTCATCTTCAACCGATTACCTTAATGGGTCAGCTTGATTCAAAATGGCTGCCAAAGCTAATCAAATTTAGTATTTCAGTTAAAGTTTTTATTGCCTATAGCTTGCAGTTTGCTTCATTTAGCATTTATCTAGCCATTTGCTACATTTAGCTTCTAGCTAGCCTTCATTTAGCTTACCTTTTGCTACTTTTAGCTAGACTTCTGATACTTTTAGATGAAACTAGCCTTTTGCTACGTTTAGCCTTTTAGTTAAAATTTTTACTGCTTTTAGCTTGCAGTTTGCTTCATTTAGCTTTTATCTAGCCTTTTGCTACATTTAGCTTCTAGCTAGCTTTTTCTTGCATTTAGCTATCCGTTTCCTGTTTTTAGCATTTTACATTTAGCTCACCTGTTGATACTTTTAGATGAAACTAGCCTTTTGATACGTTTAGCCTTTTAGTTACATTTTTTACTGCTTTTAGCTTGCAATAGCTTTTATATAGCCTTTTGCTACATTTAGCTTCTTGCTAGCCTTTTCTTGCATTTAGCCATGGAGTTCCTGTTTTTAACATTTTACATTTAGCTTACCTTTTGCTACTTTTAGCTAGACTTCTGATACTTTTAGATGAAACTAGCCTTTTGCTACGTTTAGCCTTTTAGTTAAAATGTTCACTGCTTTTAGCTTGCAGTTTGCTTCATTTAGCTTTTATCTAGCCATCTGCTTTTTGGACTAGCCTTTTGCTACATTTAGCAAGCATTTTGCCACAGGTAATAAACCTTAACCTATAGCTCAGTCAAGTCAACAAATATTGAGCTAAAACTCTGTGTAGTAGTACCTGAGAGTGATCCGTAACTCGTACCCTGAGCACTAACAGATGGAACAAAGATGGAGGGCGACACGTGTTACCTCCGGTCAGGTAGTACGGCTGAGTGGGGGCCACAGGTGGCTTGGTCGGCTCCAGGTGGACAGGTAGGGGACACTGAGCAGGTAGGGCGTCCTCGTCTCCTCGCTCCTCGGCAGGAGGAGACCCCCTCTCTGAGGAGTCCTGGACCTGCGACAGAACCCCTGACAGAACCCACAACAAATCAGAGACGCTTCACCACCGAGCAGACAAAAAAAACAAATAAATAAAACACTCAGGAGCCTCCATAATGTCTTTTCTGTGCGTCTGTTAGCAAAATATCTCTAACCCACTGCAGGAATTGTCATGAAACCGAGCAGGTTATGAGTTTTCAGGCGGCGGGCGACACGCATTCCTTCAAGAAATGCCAGGCCTTTAATTAGGAGAGCACAACAGACTCTTTTTTTAATGCAAACGCAAAATAAATTAGTTTGAAATTAGTTTAAAACCGGTGCACGAGCCGATCCGCGTTTATTTGAGATAAAAATAAATGAAAATAAACTTTCTCACCGCGCTGAAAGGCCTCGGGTTCCTCCTCGTAGGTGCGGTGGATGTTGTAGGACGAGCACCTTTTGTTTTTCACCAGGAATGACCTCGGCATGATGATCCGGATGATCCTTTAATATTTAACCGCTTTTTCCGACTTCCTTTTATGTAAGATAGCTCTGAATTAATGTGAAACACCTTTAAAAAAATAAAAGTAATGTCGCAACTATTCCTTCTCGTTGAAGTTAGAATTAACAGGAAAAGAAGGATCTCCTCGCCAGTGAGTCCGACCCGGAATCAGCAGTAATGATAATAATAATAATAATAATAATTAAAATAAATAAATAAATTTCCCGCGGTGTGTGGAGAAAGGAAATCCGTTCCTTAAAGTTAGAAAAGCTCAGCAGCTGTAAAAGCATAAGAGCGGCTGCTGCTGTTTTTCTCCTCCCTGATTTTCAATCAGATAATTTGGCAGCAGAATCTGAGTCTGCTTTCAACCAATCAGCGAGCGGAGCGGCGGGAGGACATTTGCTTAGGAAAACACGCGGCCTGCGGAGCAGTTACACACAATTATACATACAGTTACACACAGTTATACATAGTTATACACACACACAATTACACACACACTGTTACACACACACAATTATACATACAGTTACACACACTGTTACACACACACAGTTATACATAGTTATACACACACAATTACACACACACACACAGTTACACACACAATTATACATACAGTTACACACACTGTTACACACACACAGTTACACAGTTACACATAGGTATACACACACACAGTTACACATAGTTATACACACACACAATTACACACACACACTGTTACACACACACAATTATACATACAGTTACACACAGTTATACATAGTTATACACACACACAATTACACACACACACTGTTACACACACACAATTATACATACAGTTACACACAGTTACACACACACAGTTATACATAGTTATACACACACACAATTACACACACACACTGTTACACACACACACAATTATACATACAGTTACACACACAGTTACACACACACTGTTACACAGTTACACATAGTTATACACACACAGTTAAACACACACAGTTACACACATTTATACACACACAGTTACACACACACACAGTTACACACAGAGTTAAACCTATTACCTACTAGCTAAACTTTTGCTTTGTTTTAGCTTTTTTTGCTCCTCGTAGCTTTTAGCTAACATTTTGCTGCAAGCCTTTTGCTACTTGTAGCCTATAGCTAGCCTTTTTTAGCTAGCTATAGGCTACAAGTAGCCTATGGCTAGCCTTTTTTTCTTTACAGCTTTAGTTACAATTTTGCTACTTTTAACTTTTAGCTAGCATTTGGATAAATCTAGGTTTTAGTTAGCCTTCTGCAGTTTTTAGCTGGTGTTTTGCCACTTTAAACCTATAGCTAGCCTGTTTTATTTATTGATTATTTATTTTGCTTCTCAGGTTTAGGTATCCTTTTGCTACTTTAGGCTTTTAGCTAATGTTCTGCATCTTTTAGCGTTGATAAATCAGGTTCAGCTTCTCGTCATTCACGCTACTTTCTCACAGAAGATGTAATTTCTTTACTTTTATTACTTTTTAAACTTTTTTGGCTGATGTTTTTATATAAATTAAAAATTTCTAAACAAAATCTACAAGAAATCCCTTAAAAACCAGGATTGATTTGATGTGAACATAAATAAGTAAATAAAAATCTGCCCCCACCTGATGTTTGAATTACAGGATTTAGTTGAAGTAAAGCAGATGTAGTTTAAGGACTTAAGGTGTCCAAAAGAGGACATTTGTGACTTTAGTCACCTCCAAAGACACACAAACCAAACCAGTCCTGGAGATTAACTGTGTCCACCTCACCTGCTTCCACCCTGGCACATCCTCACACCTCAGTGACGTCATTACTGTTTGTTTGACTCGCAGATGAGCTTCATATAGTGGTAGCAGTGCGCCATCTGGTGGCCAACTGTGCGCATAGCAGCCAGATTAACTGATCAATAAACAGATTCTCACCTGAAATTTAATTTAAAAAATGTAAAATAACGCCTAAAAAATCAAAAGAGCATTTTGCGACTTTCAGGCTAATTGGGGTTTTGTCATTATTATCTCTTTGTCACGTGTTTCCCCGCATTTTATTTTTGACCAGTGAATTTAAAGTGACATTTCAGACCATTTAAAGTGAGGTTCTTTATAAACATTTAAGCTTTTTTTTTTTAAATAAATAATTTTTCTTTTATGGGGATTTATTTCTCTCCACTTTATTATTACTAATCTTCAGATTTTAGAACTCGTGTTTTAAATAATATTTTAAATTTTAATGCCTACCTTTGTTGCTCCTCAGTTCTTTTAATCCCCTATCATTTAATTCCATATTTTATTTACAACCTGCTGTTTAAACAATCGTATGAGGGGTTTTGTCTGCTTGATTGTCACTTTTCTTTTACATTTTAACTGGCATGAAGCACTTTGCATTACACCGTGTCGAATGGAACGAGCTTTATAATAAAAGTTTGATTTGATGTTATAAAACGTGTTTTTGGCTTCTTATTTCCCATTTTTTGAGTGAATCTTAATGACATAAATTAATATTTTTCATTGTAATGTCCGTACAAGGCCCGAGCTGCAGTTTGTTGTAATTGGAGTCAGATTTTCTTTGCGCAGATGGGCTTGTTTTGTATTTAATTAGATTTTAATTAAACTTTTTTACTTTTTCTGTCTTGCACTTTGAGGAAAACTATGTTGTAGACTGTGTAAATATGGTAAAATGAATGAAATAAAACATTAAATACCCATTCAGGATCGCAAACAGGCACTTTATAAGGTGTAACATGTTATTTTTGTCCATTTGTCAGCAAAATATCACACAAACCACTGGATGAATATTAATTAAATTAATCATTAAAAGTACATTTTAAGGTGAATAACTTTTGGAAACTATTCGATTCAAGATGGCCGTCACAGCTGACATTTGTCGACAAGAAAACGGCTACAACTTTTACAGATATTGACTGCTGTGGTAGTAGCTGAGGATCCCTCTCAAGGCGTACATTGAGGGGCGAGATCTCGCGAGATCTCGCGGGTTCGTTATTTAACCAGGTCTGCACGAGAGACGGCTACAGGTCGTTTTTTTTTCAACAAAATATAATTGCAGTTTGGACCTTTTTTTTATCTTTTTTTTTTAAATAAACTTTAACCAACTAAGAGCGAATTGCGCATGCGCAGTTCACTTGTAGGTCACGCGAAACCGCATTACATTTCAGCCCTCCACTCGCAGCGATGGGAAAACAAACTTGCAGCGGAGGCAGTAAGCCGCCAGAACTCGCGTGAAAACAGATGGTGAGTACTCTTAGTTTATTTATTTATTTATTTTTAAATCAAACCAACTAGCAGACGTGTTTTAAAGTTGTAAAAGTCGCGGCCGTTAGCCGCCCCGGGTCGCTAACTCGTGGGGATTAGTTGACGTGCGGCCTTCGGCGGCGGAGGCTCACCGCGGTGGGATGGGCTGTGAGGTGTTCAACATGGCGGCGCCCTGTGGAGTGCATCTACTCTAACAGGTAAACAGGTCGGATTATTGGCGTGAGCTGCGGTTTATTTTCGTCGGGTTTGAACGCAGAAGTTGCGTCTAAGTGACGGCTAGCTGCTCGGCTCGCTTCGGAACCGACTGAGCCCGGCTGACGGGATAAATTAATCCCTCCCCGGACTGTGGGTCGCAGCTCAAAGCTAGCGTTAGCTCTCGGCGCTGGGGTTGACTTGTTTTTTTTAATTATTTTATTTAGGCAGACCCGGTGATTGATTCACTTAACGCTGCAG
Organism: Kryptolebias marmoratus; assembly: GCF_001649575.2. Classification (NCBI taxonomy): domain Eukaryota; kingdom Metazoa; phylum Chordata; class Actinopteri; order Cyprinodontiformes; family Rivulidae; genus Kryptolebias; species Kryptolebias marmoratus. Next base: position 23,528,815 of record NC_051443.1, read on the forward strand.
AGATTTCACGCGGATCTCATCCTTGTTGCGGTTACTTGCAAAAAGGGCCTGGTTCGTAACGATAAAATTGAATTATTTGTCTTTTTTCCTAAGCGTTTAAAGTAAACCCAACCCTGCCCATTGTTCTCTGTCTGTGAGTTGTTTACGACAGGCAGCAGCCTCTGGTCACTCCACAAACAGCAGCTCTCTCTGTAACATAATGTCACCTTTCAGCACGTATTTTCTTTTTATTTTATTTCTAGGCCACAGTCTATTTAAAATAATAATAATAATAATAATAATAAAAAAACGAGCCGAAGAGGAGAACTGAATCCTGAAGGAAATCATTTGCCCACCTGTCTCCTCAGCAACACCTGCAGCATGTCAACAACGTTACAGTAAAACAACAAATAACTTGTCTTCTCTATATTCCTATTTCAGTTGCAATGCTTTGCAAACCTCCTCTAATATCTTTGTTTTGTTTCCAAGCAGCCAGACCTTCTTGTAACATTTTAAAGTGGCCTCGATCAACAGTTTGTCCAATTTTTCTGCAGGTCATTCAGAGTTTGTGTTTTAGTTTTGGCTTGTTTTTTTTGCTGTTTCTGTCCAGTTCTTGCACCCGGCCGTGGCAACTCATTGCTGCGCAGAGTGTGCTTCAAAATGAGGAAAGCGGACAACTGGAGATTGTTGTAGAGATAAAGTTACCGTCACTTCCTGGTGTGGCGGCCGCGGCGTGAACGACAGGAAGATCCTGCAACTCATTTGAGTTAATTTTATTAAGGAAAGCTGCAAGAAGATCTGTTTAACTAGAGCTGCACAGTATATATAATGTTGTCTTCATCGCCGTATCCGAAAGTGCATTAAATCGCAGACCCAGTGTCCCACACTATCTTTAATTCTCACAGCTGGTTTATAAGAACGATGGCATGAAATGAGAGCCGTAAAGAACAGGAGAGACTTAAAGAAAATGCAGATTTATCGCAACCGATGTTCCGGTACTCAACGCCGATGTCGCACCGTGCAGCTTTGCGTTTAACCTTCTGCAGCCTGGAAGACAACGTCGTCCCAGTTATATCGAAAACTCACACACAAGAAATGACTAATATGTTCTCATTTTATCTCATCTTAAACTGATGACAAATAATGTGTCAGGTCTAACCCCATAAAAAGAAGAAAAAAAAACATCCGTCTGTCTTCAGATAAACAGTGTCTGAAATTTTAACGTGATATCTGCAAAATAGGCTAAATTGTAGCCATTTTTTCTGTTTTGTGGGCTGCCATCTTGATATTTCCCGAGGTATTTTACTAACAGAGTCTGCAACAGCGTTATTACCTTTAATTAAATGGCGGCCATAAATACGGTTTCTGAACCAGGCTGGATGAACGTTTCAGAAAATGTTGAATTTTCTGCCTTTTGTTCTGCTTTAATGTCCATCTTTCCAAAATTTCTGAAGGACTTGACGAAACTGTGCATTTCCTGCCTTTTTATTATTATTATTATTGCTTATAAGTTAAATCCCGGCTGATTGAACCACTTTCAGATGTTTTAAATTCGAAGTTAGTTACCGATCCACAAATATTTCTCTAATTGAATACATATTATAGAGTTAAGGCCGTTTCGGTTAGAACAAAAGTCTAGACTGTCGCTGAGCTCTTTGGACATTAATCTGTTGAATCTGACATTTACATGATTTGGTTTAAATAAAAGAATTAGTCAGCTGAAGCTCTGTTTATTCTCATAACTCAGTAACTGGGCACTCGGGCTGACAAAAGTTATTTATTCAAATTACCAGAAGAGGCTATTTGTCTCTTTTTATGGTGCTTTTTTTTTTTTTTTTATTCACGGAGGAGGCTGATAACTGCTCACACACGGCCTAATGTCATTTCCATGGCGTACACGGAGGCGCTCGGCTGCATAAAGGTTCTTTGTTTGATCCCGAACATTCCCAAGCTGCCTGGGATCACACTGACTGCAGCTCATGTTTGTGTCCCGGCCCGGGCCCCCGCAAGACGCTCCTGTTTGTCTCCCGACCACATGAGTCAGCAGTTGATTGATAACAGTAAGACGATTGTGTCGTGACATTTAGAGGGGCGGGGGAGGAGGGGGGGGGGGAGGG
>NC_051443.1:23530923-23533171 GCF_001649575.2 Kryptolebias marmoratus
GGGGGGGGAGTGTTACAGTAATAATCTTGTGTTTATTTGCTAATAAAATAAAGCAGCTTGAGGAGAGCGGCAGTGTCAGGTTTCCTCCGCAGAGGGGATGGATGTTTTGTGATGCGTAACTTGGCTGGAAGCACAGTTTGGTTTCATCCGTTTCCCGTTTGTTTTTAGCTCAGACGTTCAGAGAAAGTGTCAGCCCCCGTCTACACGGAAACGGTGTTTCTGGAGCCCTTAAACTCTGTTTTTCTATGCTGGTTTCTTAAATGCCACCGTTATTGTTCTTGTGTGGACAGCCTCAGTGCAATCCTTTGGAAAATGATAACCCACGACCCTAATAATGACAGATTACATGCTTACGTTTGTTTTGCAGACGCTTGTTGCTCAACCACAGTAAAACCGTAGTAAACTGTGTTACTTCAATGACCAGAAAGCAGAGGAAAAAAAAACCCGCGTTACACCAAATAATCTGAGGCCGAAAAGGTTTATTTGTCTCTTTATTGAATTACCAACAACAATAAAAGCAAACGCTGCAGAAAGAGATCACCAGGTACATGTTCAACAAACGGGAGAAATGAGAATAGTTTGAAAAGACCTTAAACCCTTTGAAAATCACGAGGAAACGACTCTCGCTGGATTCTGTGTCTGAATTCGTTCATCGCCGCGTACAGGCCCGGCGTAGCTGCTGCAGCATTCTGGTCGTTTTCTGCGTTTCTGTGGAAGCGAAAAGATTGTTTTGGAAAGGCAGCGTTCCCGTCAGACCTGGACCAACAATCTTTTCTGTTGTTTCTAAAAATATTCTTGTAAAAATGGCACTGTTTCTAGAGATGTTATCATCCAAACCAGGGGTGTCCAATCCTGGTCCTGGAGGGCCACCATCCTGCAGGTTTTCCTTGTTTCTCTGCTCCAACACACCTGATTCATTGTTAAATCACCTCTTCATGTTCTGCAGAAGCCTGTTAATCACCCGTTGATTCAAATCAGGTGTGTTGGAGCAGAGGAACAAGGAAAACCTGCAGGATGGTGGCCCTCTAGGACCAGGATTGGACACCCCTGATCCAAACAGATTCAGAAAACTTAAAACGCTGTCGTTCCTATGTCTGAAAAGAACACTTCAGGTGGGAAACGCAGACTGTAAACATTATACTTTACAGTCTGTAAATACAACAAGAAGGAAACGACGAGAACGGCGAATATAAGAGCGAGAACCGGATCCTTTTCGTGGACTGGCGGCGAACTGGAGCTTCTACTTCCTGTCACAAAAGGGCAGGCATTGACTGGCAGTCGTGTCGGTCCAAATACATGATGGACGGTTTTCAGGCCCAGTATCCAGCCAGAAAAAGGGTTCAGGGTAAATTATTTATACGCAATAAAACGTTTGCCTGTTTACAAATTTTGTGGGCGAGGCTTCGGGTTCTTATCAACGCTTCCTGCGTCAGACCTGAAGAGCGGATGAAGTGCCTCATCTGCCCATCAGGATTATTCATGTCTGTTTTCCAGATGCTCTCAGGACCGTCTGTCTCATCCTAAACAAAGTTTTAAAACACTTTTTGTGCTGGGCGTTTCAAATGTTCTGTTCTGAATAAAACGGGGATGATTTAAGTTGGGAGATCTTCCAGTTTTTGTGCCGCTCCGATCCGCCAATTTGGATTTCTGTCTAAAACTATGCATCCACGGGGAACTAAAACAGGCACGTTAAGACACAATCAGAACGGTCTGATCTTCACCGGGTTCTGAAGTGAATCAAACCGAACCTCAGATGAACGAAAACACTCGACAGATTCCACCGTGAGTGAAAAGCTAGTCCAGCTGCGTCGCTTCCACAGGAAACCCCGTTACAGATAACGCTAAAACCTCATTTTAACTCGCATCTTTTAACCGCCTCGTGCTGCCTTTCCTCCGCTCTGAGTTTCATTTTTTTAACACCTAATATTCAGCCGCTCAGTTAACAAACCCCCACCTGTACCCCCGTTTTTTGTTTTTTTAAACACAAAATCGTCACCTTTCCAAAGATGATCATCAAGATTGTGTAATTATTGGAGCCTGTAAACCACACGTGTCAAACTCAAGGCCCGCGGGCCAGATCCGGCCCCTCTGTAACATTTCATCCGGCCCTCCAGTCTGGTTCAGATCGAGTCTCTGATTCTTATTTTGCTTAAAAAAACTGAAGTTTTCTCTGACAGTGACTTAGAAGCCAACAATATATAGTTTTAATTTCTGTATGATCAGGTTTTTGTCTGTTTTAATGTTAAAA
>NC_051443.1:23533226-23548008 GCF_001649575.2 Kryptolebias marmoratus
GCTAATGATGAGCTTTTTGAAGTTTGATCTATTTGTCTGTGTTCATTAAAGTATGTTTGCTCTAAATTCTGTATAATCTGTAACTGGGAAAAGGTCATTGATATTTCTATATGAATGATTTGACATAATACATCTAAAACTAATTAATTTATGTAATTTTGAATAAATATTGGCTAGGACCAAATTTTTAATTTTGGCCCCCTTGCGTCACTGGGTTTGACACCCCTGGTGTAAACGGTGTCATAAAGTGAGCAAACGGCTCCTAAACTTTATTCTGCACAAATATCCTTTGGATGCCCGTGTACGTCCTCACGGTTAAACACTGTTAAATTAGTGGGTTCTCTTCAGTTTATTTGTCCTGCAGGAACGTTCTGAGTGCAATCACCGCTGCTTCCTGTTTGCCTTCGTCGCGTTATCGCGAGGATTTGCGTAAAAAAAAAAAAAATAATAATCCCGGCGCTAAATCTGGTTCTGACTCGGCAGAGGTGCCTGGAGACTGTATTGGCGGGTGGGCCCCAGGAGTCCTCCAGGCAAGCCGGGACTGACACTGTGAGCGAAGCGCGGCCTCCACCTCCACCTCCAGCACTGCCACCGCCATGGCCAGGGAGCAGCCCAACGTGGGGGACCTCCTCCCGCTCCTGGAGACCTCCGACCTCCAGCAGCTCGAAGAGATCCGAGGCCTTATCAACGAGCAGCTCAGCACCGGTAGGCCGACGCGAGCCGGCGTGGGTGTCCCGTTACCGTTTCGCCAAACTGACTCAAAGTGTCCTTCCTTGTTTTTCCCCTTAAAGAGCGAGGCTCCATGTTGCTGAACGGGCTGGTGGATTACTTTTTGGAAACCAACTCCGCCCAGGCCATGCATATCCTCTCTTCTGTCAGAGAGCCACACGATAAGGTCAGAACCTCACGTGTTTATCTGTCAACAGGCTTTTTTTGCTCTTTTATCCCAACTTACAGTCACAGAAAAAAGAAAGTCTACCCTGTGTCGCGTATAAGGACATAATAAATATGATTTGGTCTTTATCAGGTTCTAAAATAACTTAAATTTAACCTGAAGTGGAGAAAAACGCACATTTCTTTATTAAACAAACAGTCTAAATGTGAAAGCTGTGCCAGGGTGTACGAGGTGTTTGTGCCGTTTGCTGCTGTGCATTCTGGGTAAAGATCTCCGCTCTGGTCTGGTTTTGTTCTGGAAGTCTTGTGGTTCCTAAGTCGTGCTGCCATGTTGTTTTTTTTCTCCTGCAGCCCTCCCAAACGAGCAATACATGTTCAGTCTGTCTCTAACGGTCCTGTCCTCTCATGACCTTTGACCTTTAACCTGGTAGCCTCTGTAGAGTCTGAGATGGAGCTTCATCTCTCTGAGCACTGCACGGTCTGACCTTCAGGGTGAGTCAGCTGCCGCCCCTGGGAAGATTGGCAGCTGTCTGAAATCTGAATAATCTTTCCCTCTGTTGAATGATGTTCTTCAAGCAGTTTGAAATCGACCTTTGACCCTTCCCAGGTTGATGGGCAGCAACAGCTGCCTCTCTCAGGTCATTGCTGATGTCTTTCCGCCCTGGCGTTGTGTTTCTGCCTCCTGCTTTTATAGAGGTGGTTCTGCAGGAACTCTGGTTTCCTGTCAGGTTAGATGTTAGCTCTCCCTCTCTGTGTCCCTGTGATGGACAGGAGACCTGTCCAGGGTGTCCCCCCCCCCGCCCGTCTCTCGCTCAGTCAGGGACGGCTGGTATAAGTGGGCTAGTAGGGCTAAGCCCTCCCTGGCATTTACAATAAAGATGATAAAATAAACTACTTAAAAATAGCAACTTAAATATAAAGACATTTTAGAAATAATATAACACATTTTGTTAAATTTAAAAACAAGACTGGTGTCAAACAGTCTCGATTAAATCCCAGAGTCTTTCCAAAGGGCTAATTTTGCGCAGCCCCGATCATTGAATGTAATTTCATGGTACAGAATGATTGACAGGCGTCTTGTCCCGCCCCCTCGGTTTGCAGCTCATTTGGGCTAATTCAGTTTAGCCCAAAGCCGCAGGCTTCAGCCAATGAGGGTGGACGCCGTCGCTGCCTCCCGCCACAGGGGCTGCCGTCACATCCGTCTGTCCTAAAGTTCGCCTGATTGAAAGGTCGAGCCGCGGGTTCAAAGACAGCAATAAGTTCATCACGTGACTAAGTTACATAAATAAGTTCATAGTTAATAATTAGTTTAAGAAAATGTATGCTGAAAAAACTGTTAAAATGTTTGTGTTTGAATTCTAATCGGAGTGAGACATCCGACCTTTGTTACATTGTACGTTCAGAATACGTGACGTAGTGAGTGCTCTCATCATAAAACAAGCTTTGATGTATTTTCTCCGGTAAAGTTTTGAAAAATAAGGGAGAAAACAGGTCTTATAAACGCTAAATGTGCCCTACAGACCTCCGTCTTTGTAAGTATTGGTGTTCAGAAAGCACTTGTGCATTTATATGTACCTTTATAATGTTGTATTAATTCATGTAAATACACTGCTGTGATACCTTAAGTTTTGGTAAATGTCTATTTTGGACTTATAGCCCCCCCCCCCCCTCCNTAGAGATGTGTGTGTGTGGAATAGTGCACGTGTATGTATGAAGTCTGCTGTGAGTGCAAACTGCATGTGCACAAGTGCACACATGCGGTGGGGGGTGAAGGATGGTAAAGATTGGATTCTAATAAAATGTTCTCATCCTCCTAAATCCCCCTCCTGCCCTCTGCCCCTACCTGCCACATTAACACACCCATTACAAGGGCAGATGAATGAAAATGAACAGAGCTGTGGCGTGATTCCCCGTGTGTCAAATCAATACAGCCACCCCACCCCACCCCATCCCCCGCAGCACCTTCTAGACAAGATGAACGACTGTTTGACCAAACAGGCCTGCCGGCTGCCCACCCTCATGCTCCTCGGCCATGTAGTCCGCAAGCAGCCGTCCTGGATCCACAAGATCGCCCGTTACCCTCTGCTGCTCTCTCTGCTCAAATGCCTCAAGGTAACCGCAAAAAAAATAATAAAAAAACCCACGACTCTTTGAAGAGAACGGGCAAAAGGTTTCACGTCAGAGCTGCTTTTGGAACTGAACGCTGAACGTATGCAGCTCTGGTAGCATCATTTAAAGTGAAACTATCTGTAAAACCTTTGGTTTCCCGGCAGACGGACACAGATGTAGTCGTCCTCATAACCGGAGTGCTGGTGCTGATCACTCTGCTGCCGATGATCCCTCAAGCTGGGAAGCAACACCTGTGGGAGTATTTTGATATTTTTGGCCGTCTGGCATCGTGGAACCTTAAGAATCCAGGTAAAAACTTGAGATATGGTCCAAAAGTCTGCTTTCTTAACTTGCTTGGTTATGTTTTTTTGTTTGTTTTTTTTCTTCCTGTCCAGGCCACGTTTCGGAGGTTTACCTAATCCACCTGCACGCCAGCGTTTACTCGCTCTTCCACCGGCTTTACGGCATGTACCCGTGTAACTTCGTGTCCTATCTGCGCTCCCATTACAGCATGAAGGAGAACATGGAAACCTTCGAGGAGGTGGTGAAGGTGAGGCTCTCGCGAGGCCAGACGAGATGAGATTTTAACGATATGTGTAAGAAAGAAGCTTTTGCCACAAACTCAGCTGACTGGTTGGTTTCCCGTGAGTCCCGTCAGACCTTAGAACGGCGCTTCAGCTACTGTTTCACCTTAAAATTAAAGAAGAAGACGAAAAAAGACAATGTGGATAAAATAAATCCAGGCAGACGCTCGGATTTACTCTGTTTGAGTCGAAGAAACTCTCAGGACTGAAATGGACATCAGAGCGAAACTACTTTGTCCTTTTCTTTTTTTTTTTATGACGATACTTTCGTCACAGAGAAAAGCTGATCTCGTTAATAATTAAATAACTTGCGCGGAGAGTTTGTTTCTCCTCCGAACTCCGAATCTAATGTCGTTTTCTCAGCTTCGACGTCCACAAATCGTTTGAAATAAAGGCGCGACAGAGGCTCTTCCTCTCAGCACGTAGCTGCAGAGGCGACGGGAGGAGCGGGGCGGAAGCTGCTCGCCGCGTGGTCCTAGTGCCTGACCCGTTTGTTTAACCCTTTAAGGTCGATGCCCGCTCCAGAGCGGGCTCCAGAGCGGGCTCCAGAGCGGGCGTCGACCTTAAAGAGTTAAAATACTCTAGCGGGAAAGATCCGCCCCCTCAGAGAGTCCGTTTTAATTTATCTGTAAAGTCCAGACTTCAAGCTTTACACCAGTTTTTAAATTATCTCAATAGGTCAAGGAAAACCAGAGTTATGATAAATTATTCACGACACGTCACGATTTTTTTTTTTTTGAAAATCGTCATATTTTCAGCGCGTTAGAGCGAGAAGCGCCCAAAAACCGGGAGAAAACTCCCCTGTCCTCAGTCCGATCTCACCCCCAACCGAGCCGAATGAAAAAACAGCCCCTCCTCTCCAATCTGACGGAGGCTCAAAGTTATCTGTCAAGCGACCAAAAATCTACAGTAAAAAGAAGAAAGAGGCGCAAAAATTAAAGGAAGTTCGGCGGCGCCAAAAAAAACACCAAAAAAACGCGAGCGCGGGAATGAGTTATGTGTTTTGATATTTAGCGCGTTTGGATTTTATAGTTAGGGTGTCATTTAGACTGGGACAGACAGTGAGGACTTTGCTGATGAACTAGGTGATCCATTGCTTTTTTTTTTTTTTAAGAGAAGGATTACTGGAAACAGAAAATATTTTGTCTGTCTCACTTCCAGCCAAAATGATAACAAGAGACAGATTCAGATCCATATTTTGGAAGCATATTTTGAGCATACATCAGGATATATTTTATAACTAAATGATCCTGCATGAACAGAACATAGAAAATGGCCAAAACTAAGAATGTGATGTGCCCCTCTGCCTTGTTTTGGACAGAAACTGTTTATATGAGTAACAAAAAGGATTTATGGTAATTTTTAGAACTCCTGATTGTTTGGTCCAAAAAACGCCTAAGAAATTGTCAACATTTTAATGGAGAAAGTTTATATAACTTTGTTGTTTGCTCAATTTGTTCATGTGTTTATGAATATTACTGATTATATTTGCATTCTAAGTTGTCAAAACATTTCATTAAGTATGTTTGTGGTTTTTAAAGTAAAAAAAACTAAGAATTTTCTACTCGGATTTTATGTTTTTGTGTGGTTTTAGGTCTGTTGTGTTAATACAGTAGGTCAAAAGTAAAAAATGACTTGAAAATCACACTTGGGAGGTTGTGCTGAAAAAAATGACTCCAAACATGGCAGGTTAAACCACTTTTAGGGTGAAATATAAAGCAAATTTATAAAAAAAAACGTCCAGTTTCACCCTAGACCCCAGAGAATTAAACTGCTGCCGCGCAAACGTAACATCTTTAGTAAGAATTTCTCCAGATGAAGTCATAAGACGGGGGTTTTTTTGGGTTTCAACTCGGCAAGAAATCTTCTTGGATCTCATTTCCTGAGATCTTGTTCCACCCCCCTGTAGCTAAGACTGCCGTACTTTACTGCTCCCTGCTTATTTTATTTAAAAAAATGACTGAGTCTGTGTCCAACCCCTTCAGCCGATGCTCGAACACGTCCGTATACACCCTGAGCTGGTGACAGGAACCAAGGACCACGAGCTCGACCCGACCAGGTAAGCCTGAAAAGTACGAAAATATGTATCCACGTAGGTCTGCTTTGCTTCTGCCTGACGGCGCCGTGCTTTCCTTTAGGTGGAAAAAGTACGAGATCCACGATATCGTCATTGAATGTGCCAAAGTGTCCCTAGACCCCAAGGAGGCCTCCTGCGAGGAGGGCTACACCACCATGCCTGAGAACTTCAACCCCCAGCTGCACCTGCGGCCGCAAGACTGCACCTCGAGCCCGTACACAGACCTCCACAGCAGCTACGGTCAGAAAACTCTCTAAAAGCAATAATAAACTTTAAAGGAAAAAGAAAAGTCGGGACGTTGCGTGAACCTGTCGTGTCGCGTCTGCTGTCGGAGCGCCACCCGCAGCTCGTTAACTTTTGTCTTCCCCGACGACAGGAAGCTCCTCGTCGACCCCGTTCTCCACGCCGCGGCAGCCGCTGCCCCCGCCCCTGTCCTTGCCCCCCTTCTCAGGGACACAGCCCTCGTACCGCAGCCCACAGACCTCCAGACGGCAGGTGAGACCATCCATAACGGCCTCCGGGAACTGTCAGGGGGGGCCGGCCGGTAATTAATGACCGGGGACCGTCGTGTCACGGCGTCGGTGACGGTGAAAGGGTGCGCACGATAAAACACGCAGGGGGGAAATAACAGGCAAACAGTTTAGTAGCCATTTTCCCAGTTTATTGATCATTGAGCTTCTTCATTATCATAAACAACCTCAGGTAAAAAAGTAAACAATACTGAGAGAAATTAACAGCCCAACTTTAAACCATTATAACTTCTTTATTGATCGTTTGCAGAAAATTAGTTTCTTTTATTATGAGATGGGGTAGATTAAAACTGTCGACCCTTGTAAATGATAAATATTCACAGTCATTGGATTACTCTTCTTAAAATAATGTTTATTTTGTTGTGTTCTTTAATGATTTATACTACAGGGTCGGCCATTTCTATGGAGACACCTTAATAGAACGGGAACGGTTGGTGATATTAACTTCCTGTTTGTGGCACATTAGTATTTGGGAGGGGGGAAACTTTTCAAGGTGGGTGGTGACCATGGCGGCCATTTTGGATCCAACTTTTGTTTCTTCAATGGGAAGAGGGTCATGTGACACATCAAACTTATTGGGAATTTCACAAGAAAAACAACGGTGTGCTTGGTTTTAATGTTATTTTATTATTTCATGAGTTATTTACAAGTTTCTCACCACTTATAAAATGTGTTCAAAGTGTCGGATTGTCGATGCAACCCTCTTCTCCCGTTTCCGCTTCCTGGAAAGTGGATTGGTCGTCGTGGGCCAGCTGAACGGCCCCCAAGGTCTCCCGATCCGACCCCCTTAGACTTTTATCTTTGGGGTCATCTGAAGGCGATCGTCTCTGCTGTGAAGGTACGAGATGTGCAGCACCTGAAACTACGGATGCTGGAAGCCTGTGCTCGCATTTCTCCTGCGGTGTTGCTGTCAGCGTGTGAAGAGTGGGAGAAGAGGGTTGCATCGACAATCCAACACTTTGAACACATTTAATAAGTGGTGAGAAACTTGTAAATAACTCACGAAAGAATAAAATAACATTAAAACCAAGCACACTGTTGTTTTTCTTGTGAAATTTCCAATAAGTTTGATGTGTCACATGACCCTCTTCCCATTGAAGAAACAAAAGCTGGATCCAAAATGGCCGCCATGGTCACCACCCACCTTGAAAAGTTTCCCCCGCCCCCTCCCATATACTAATGTGCCACAAACAGGAAGTTAATATCACCAACCGTTCCCGTTTTATTCAGGTGTCTCCATAGAAATGGCCGACCCTGTATATCAGTGCGCTGTTTATAAACATTTTCCTTTTTTTCCTGAAGTACAAATTAAACTATTAAACGTAACTCTACGTCTAATGATTCAAAGTTTCATTAAAATCTGTCCACTGGTCTAATAAAGTTGGTGTTTCAGCTCAGTAGGAGTAAAATTAACTGTTATTGTAAGGTCTCCTAGTTTCATTAAAAAAGAACCAGTTAATTAGTTAATTGGTTTATTTCTTCCCGTTGTTCAGAACTCCACCTGTGAACTGAACTCTTCCTGCGCGGGGAAGGACCCTCTGTGGAGCCCCTCCTCTTTGTGCGGCATGGCCACACCCCCTTCCTCGAGGGGCATGTCGCCCAACTTGGAGCTCTCCCACAGTGCCTCACACCTTCCGGGCCGCTTCCACTGCACATCGGGTACGTCCTCCGGCCCGCCTCGGTGTTTTTCTTTTTTTTCTTTTGGGCTCGTAACCTGAACTCGTCTCTCTCTTTTTGGGTTCGATCAGGCGGGAAAGGAACGCCGGCTTCCAGCACTCCCGCCACCTCCTCCCCACCTCCTGCTCTGGCGGACGACTTCCCTGTCATCTCCTTATCAGCCAACACAGTCCAGTCCAGTCCTCCAAGAAGAGTAAGATGTTTCCACATGGCTGGAAACGCAAGTTCTTGAAAATATTCGCTCCACTTTCTTAGCCTCGCCGTTTAGGATTTGGTTCCTTGTCTCTTGGTTGACCTAATACCTAAACTAACTACTTAAGTGGATCAGTCACTGGTTTTTTAAGGTATTAAGATTTAAGAAATAAAAAATACTTGATGAGAAACAACAGAGAGCTCAAACCTCTTCATTTGTTTCCAGATTTTAAGCCGTAACGTCCGAATGTTTTGACTTTTTAGGATCGCCGGCAAGGAGAGACCAGCAAACCTGTGCTGGTGAGACAGGAACCAGTCAGAGACATGGAGAAGAACGCAGAGGGGTCCACCAGCCGAGGTTAGACACCACGAGGCCCCTGTTCACACCTTGCACTTTATTTGTTTTGGATGACTCGATTGCGAGACGAGAGCTCTGACCTTCAGGCTCTGGATGGATTATGTTCGGACTACTAAACGTATCCAGATAAAATTCAAATTCCAAAATGCTTTATTTATCCCGAAGGGAAATTAAATGTTGACGTAGCTCATTTAAACCAAGGAGTTCTTATAGATGGTGATGGCTGTGGGCAGGAAAGATCTCCTCTGTTTTACAACTAATCTGAAGAAACCTTTGACTAAAGAGACTTTTATGCAAAATCCTTCTTTGCATCATCATCATCATCTCCAGAGGTTCCACAGTCATCCCGAGAACGGAACCAGCCTTCTTTATCAGGTTGTTGAGCCTTTTTAGGTCAGATGATGGCAGAGGAGATGACACTCTCAACAACAGACTCATAGAAGATCTGCAACATCTTGCTGGAAACCTTGAAGGATCTAAGCTTCCTCAAGAAGTCCAGTCTGCTCTGTCCCTTCTTGTAGATGTTGTCTAGATGAACACCGAGGTATTTATATTCCTTAACCACCTCCACTTCTTCTCCTATGATGGTTATAGGGTTTGATCTGACCCCGTTTCTCCTAAAATCTACAATCATCTCCTCACATTCAAGATGAGATGATTGTTTCTACACCATGCCATCTCTGATACACTCGTATTTCTGCAAACGACAGGAGTCTGACTTGTGCTGGATCTGTGAGAGTAGAGTCCCCTGTGGTGCTCAGATCAGGGGTCCAGATCGACCTTCGAAGGCGTTGAAAGCGTTTCTGGTGCGCTTTAAGGCCGCTCACACCTGGATTTGGTTCTCTGACTATAATGATGACAAACAACACCGCCTGTCACCAATTTCCATCTTGAGCGATCGGATTGCAGTCAAACTGCCTTCTCCGGGTCGGGGAAGATGTCCTGCCCCAAGTGGAGGAGTTTAGGGATCTCGGGGTCTTGTTCACGAAGCGGGCACTGTACCGATCTGTCGTGGTGAAGAGAGAGCCGAGTCAAAAGGCGAAGCTCTCGATTTACCGGTCGATCTACGTTCCTACCCTCATCTATGGTCACGAGCTTTGGGTAGTGACCGAAAGAACGAGATCGTGAATACAAGCGGCTGAAATGAGTTTCCTCCGCAGGGTGTCTGGGCTCTCCCTTAGAGATCGGGTGAGAAGCTCGGTCATCCGAGAGCCGCTGCTCCTCCACGTCGAGAGGAGCCAGCTGAGGTGGCTCGGGCATCTGGTTAGGATGCCTCCTGGACGCCTTCCTGATGAGGAGGCTCAGAGGAAGACCCAGGACATGCTGGAGGGACTGGGAACGCCTTGGGATTCCCCCGGAGGAGCTGGCCCAAGTGGCTGGGGAGAGGGAAGTCTGGGTCTCCCTGCTTAGGCTGCTGCCCCCGCGACCCGACCCCGGATAAGAGGAAGAAGATGGATGGATGGACACTTAAACTGTTCCCACCAAAGAGCCAGAACTTCAACTTTTCAACCACAGAAGCGCTGAGAACGAGCTCTGATTTGTGTTGTCGTTTTCAGTGGCGCAGAGCTGATGTAAATTAAGTAACCGAGGCAGGAATCCTGCCTGGACTGTGACAGACCGAACAGAGAAGACCGACGCTGCCAAAACCTCGTGAAAATCTCACAAAACGACAAAGAAATGTACATAGTATACCCGTTTTTAAACTCAATCCGGCTTACCGGAAACAACCGCAACATTAGGCTGACCGTTTTTGTGTTTTCGGCACATTTGTGGTCGTGACACGTGGTTTCCTCTCCGCAGACGCAGGGATGGCGGCAAACGTGTCCATGACGCTGAACGAGCTGTCCGTCTTCATGAAGAAGCAGGAGCTGGACCTTCAGCTGAGGACAGAAAAGGAGAAAGAAGAAGGTGAGCTGCGAGGAAAAGATTGGTTGTCTTAAGCTTAGATCAGATCCACCGATCTTGATTTAAGAAATTCCCGCCCTTTCGTTCAGCATTGTTGTTATTTGTCTCCTGTTTCGGTTGCAGCCGCCATCACAGAGGAGCTGCTGAAACTCACCGAAGACAAGCAGGAGCTGTCGGACCTGCGGGGCTTCGACTCGCCGTTCTTTCACACCACCGAGACTCTGACCGGCAGTCAGGTGCAGGACAAGGCCTCCTCCAACGCCCACCCCGGAGCGCCCGCCCGAGAAACCCGCCACTCGGCGTCCACGCCGGACAGAGCTGAGGTCTCCGCGAGCAGCAGTGGCGTCGGCAGCGAAAGGGGAGGAGGCGCGGGAGGAGACAGCAGGAGCTCCGCCCTCGAGCAGTCCTGGTCCTACCAGTCCGGCTTCACCCCCATCGAGCACCACCTGCACAGGTGCCCCTCGGCGCCCGATGACGAGGCGAGCAAGTTCGGGATGCTGTCGCCCAGCCCGTGCGGCAAGACCCCGGCGCCGGTGCCCTACGAGTCATTCTTCGACCTGGCCCTGCCGAGGGCCGCCTCGCTTTTCGTGGGCCAGAAGACGTCGGAGGCGTTCCACAAGGCGACGATGGAGAGGCTGCTGCAGCGGGAGGAGGGGCTGGAGGACGGCGAGGAGGAGGGGGTCGTGTCTGCGTCGCCGCTGGAGGTGCTGGATCGCCTTGTTCAGCAGGGGAGTGACGCCCACGACAAAGTCCTCAAAAGGTTAGAGGCTTCACGTTGTGCAGGTTTTTATCGAGGGATGCACCGATACCACGTTTACTCAGAGTACAAGTACTGCAATGCCATTACACTTACAATTACAAGTTTATTCCTTTCCAACAGCTCATTTGCATGTCCAAAATTCATATTTTAAACACGTTTTTTCTGTTAAAAATACTAAAATAATTTGTTCCAAAGCCACCCCAGTCCCAAACAAATGTCCACCACGTTTAACAGTCATCACCACGGTTATTTTCAGCACAGAGGTGCTGTTCCGACCCAGTAACTTTGCTAAAACTGAAATAAAAACAGTATTCAAGTCATCCAGCTTGAAGCTTTAGCCTAGCGTCTTCCTCAGAGACCGCATCGGCTGCTGCTACCCATCGAGCAGCTGAGTCACGGTGGAAGAGCCTCCGTCGGTTTCAAACACTTCCACTCTCCGGTTCCTGGACCGATCCCGGACTGGCCCGGTCCGATAATCATGGCGTTCCTCTTGCCAGGAACTGATCCGTGACGTTGGCGGGGAACTCTTCACCGTTACGAATCTTCGCTTTGAAACGCCTCCACACGACTTCTTTTCCTTCTACGGGTGGTTCTGATTGGCAGATATGCGAACACATACATGCTATCGGACCGACACCGGTGTTGGTGCATCCTTGGTTTTATCTGTAGAGTGTTAAAGGGCGCTTTCAACCTTTTTTTTTTTTACCAAAGTGGTTTCAGCCCCAGTTCTACGTTGGTTTGACTCTTTAGAACCAGAGAGTCTCATTAATGCATCATTTAATTCAGCTTTCATTCTATTTTCTTTTGCATTTCAGTATTTTTTTTAAACAAAAACTGTTTAAATCTGAACCAAACTTTAATCGATTTCCTCCAAAAGATAGTTTTGAAGCAGTTTTTTTCTTTCCTGGGATGTGTCCTGTGGAGTCTTAAGATTACTTGAATGAGCTGTTTTTGTTTTTTGTTTTTTGTTTTGCAGATTACCTTTGCCAAGTAAGTCAGCTGACTGGACACATTTTGGAGGTAAAACATTCACCAGAACAGTGTCACGGTGAGAGCAGATCAGATTAGGGACGGGAGATTAAACGAATATGTCGGCCATTAGAGTCTATCAGCAGAATTTATTTATTTTAAGAACGATATTGTCCACTTTAGCTTAGCCAAGTTAATTTTCCCTCTCTTGAGTAAATAAATGCACAGTACAGATTCTCCAAAAGTCGTACTGACGACACTGAAAACGCCTCATCTGAGGATATAAATAACGCTGTCGTTCAGATTCACCTTCTTTTCAGTTTGACACCTTTACGTTCGACGAGTCATCAGGTCACACGAGACGAGCCGAACCTCATCAATCATGATTGCACCTGAAATAAAACTCACGATCACCCGGACGGAAGAGGGCGTTATCTAAGCTCCCAGACATCACTGATATCAGATTTCTTCAGCTGAGGTTCATTGAAACAAACGTCTGCAGAGCTCAGACGAAAGGCTGGCTGCTTCCTTTTTTTTTTTTTTTTTAACGCTGGCCCACGAGGATCTAATTTTCTGCAGCTGCTGCTCACAATAATAGCTGAAACTCTGTGCCGGTTGCCGCTCCGGTCTTTACTTGTGGCCCTGTTTGGGTCTGCAAATAGCAGAGACGGAATCAGGAAACAGGATGGTACCCCTTGAAAAGATTGTAAATAATTTAAATTAAGGCGCGTCCTGTAATCAGCACCACAGTCTGTCCGTTTAAACCAGAGGTCCCCACCTCAGAATAATTATCTTGCAGTATTCCCGTTTTTTATTTTCGGAATCTGAACGACATTTATTTAGAAAAACTGACTGGATTCTCTCCACTGCTTCCGTCTATGACTCCCTCTTGATTGGTCAGAACGCTTATCGAGGTCACGTGATCCGTTACCGCTAAAAACAAACATCTGGGAGCCCTGGATTGGACCGTCTGGTTACTGAGAAACAGGCACAGGGCTCCCACTGATTCAGCGTTCTTTGTGCACTTTATATTTGTGGCGTCTCTTATATTGAAGGGCGCGTTTAAACGCAGAGAGCATCAGGGGGAGGAGAGGCTGTTATTCATGCTGATAACGCAGCTCACAAAGCTGTGAGGACGCGCTGGATTTACGTTTATTATGTTTTAAAAAATACCGGTCGAATCGTTTTTATTTTGTCGTATTTATCTGCCGCACATTTAATGGCCGGTCCGTGAAAATACTGTCTGATAATGAAGCTGAAAAGGTTTAAAGGGTGAAAGGTAGTCACAGGGCTGTTTGGTAGGATGGTGTGAACGTGGACCACAGAAAGCTCAGGAGGAAGTTTTTTGCGACTTGTTTCGTTCTGTTTGCCTCACCGTCGCCGCGGTTCTTCCCCCTCAGGCTCAGCTCCTCTGGACGAGCTGCACACGCTGCGCAGCCAGCTGTTCCTGCTGCACAACCAGCTGCTGTACGAGCGCTACAAGAGGGAGCAGCACGCCGTCCGCAACCGCCGCCTCCTTCGACGCATCATCAACGCCACCGCGCTGGAGGAGCAGAACAACGCCATGGCAAGTCTGGGCCCCTTTCAGCCGCTTCTGACGGTTATTTGTTTATCCTGGAAGTTTTGTTTCTGATTTAATTTCTTCGTTCTTTTCGCCTTCGTTTGCGTTTTTTTGGGGGGGTTTTTGTGCGCAGAAGGACCAGCTGAACCTGCAGAGCGTGGACATCGTGTCTCTGAGGGAGAGCCTGCACGTGGAGCAGCAGCGCTACCGGCAGCTGTGGGACGACCGCGAGACAGTGGTGACCAGGCTGCACAGCCAGATCAGACAGCTGCAGCAGAGCCGGGACGACTACTACACCAAGAACCAGGAGCTCCAGGTACCCTGACGGCTCCCAAAGCGACCCCCAGATTCTGTATGTTCCTCCGGCCTTCTGAAGATCTTTGTTGTTCTGTTGTTGTTGCTTTTGCACCATTTTGGACAGCATGTAGTTCAGTGTGCAGAAAACAACAAGACAAGAAGTGTCTGACCTAAAATCGTGCCGTCAGTCGAGCAGATCTGTGTCTGAAAGTTGTGTTTTTAAAAAACAGGAAAAAAAAAACATCAATCGAGTCAAATTCTGACCTCAATAATCAAGTCTCAACTCTTTGGGAGAAGCTAAAACTCTCATCAGGCCCCCGGCAGCAGCGTTGAAGACTTTTTAAAGAGTTTTTTTAGACACCTAAATAATAAAGAATCACAATAATCCAGCCTAGACGTGATAAATGCATGGAGCAGTTCTTCCGCATCGTTTTTCTATTTTTAGTGATATTACGCAGATGGAAGACGGCGGTCCTGGTAGCGTTTTTAATGTTGGGGGTTAAAAAACACATCCTGATCCAAATGAACGCCATCCAGAGGAAGTGAACGGCTGCAGAGTTTGTTCTTGAGATGCACCACCTCTGTCTGTCTCCAAGTCACTGATTGCAGGGTTTCCCCCAGAAAAGAGGCCAATCCCAGTGGCTGATCGTGATTTAGTTAAAAAAAAAAAAGATTAAGGTTGAAAATATGGCTGTTTATCAGACCCTCCAGGATTTCGCAATGTTGCGATCGCAACTATTAACGCAAAATCCAGCAAACCCCGCAAAATCACAACTTTTTGCAACTTTGCCCAAAACGCCGCAACTTTAACCCAATATTTATTGTTCCTGAAGCGATTCGCCACCGTTTCTGCGGTCTAGTCTCTTCTT
>NC_051443.1:23548335-23551346 GCF_001649575.2 Kryptolebias marmoratus
ATCCAGAAATGCTCATGAATGTCAGTTTAGAAGCTATCAAAGTTCTCAAATAAAGCACCTTTTGAGAATGTCAATGTTTGTTGGGAATTATCTTAGAAAACTAGGAAGTATTTTTGGTTTAGATAATAAAAGTTATGGTTTTTTATTGATTTTAGTAAAAAAAAAAAATCGCAACTTTTAGGAAAATGCTCCGCGAAATCAGGCATTTTAGCCGCAACAATCACAAAAAACGCCTGTGAAATCCTGGAGGGTCTGACTAACGTCTGTAAAGAGTGTTGCTCCACGCACTGAGCCCTGAGGAACCCCGTGACTAACTCTGGTGGATGAAGAAGAGTCATTATTAACATTTAGAAGCATTAAAACCTTAAAAGAAAGTTTGCTTGCTCAGCTGTAGATGTGCACAACGCTCAGACCGACTGGTCAGCTTCGTGGCCCGTTCCTCGAACAAACAGCCCCGTGAGTGTTTGGAAAACCGGTCGCGGTCGAAATGACGCGCAGATCTGTTCTCCACAGAGCAAGTTGCAGGAGTGTCAGAAGAGGATGGATGAGCTGGAGGCGGAGCTTCAGAGAGCCAACAATAAAGTCGGACACACCGGCCACCTCCTCAACCAGATGACCGTCAAGGTAAAAGGAGAAAAAATGACTTCTTTTACTTCAATTCGCTGCTGATTTGGTGTCGATTAGTTCATTTTTGTATAAACAAACACCATATCTGACCTCAAATTTATATTTTTATTCATCTGTTTTGATTTATAGCCCAAAAATTAAAAATCCTTTGTGTTTAGGCTCCATTTTTTTAAATATATTTCTCTTTTTTTTTAGTAATTTTAATTGGTTTAGTCTGGTTATTAATGAATGCAATGAATTAAACCCCATTTAAAAAGGAATAAAATCTTTCTAATGTATTTCAGAGTGTTTATTTATCATCCCGAGAACTTAAAATAAATCAGCTTGTTGTGAAAAGGTCTGCAGGAGATCAGTTTGTTGTCTAAATCTCGTTTTCTTCTTCTTGCCTTCTGAAAGCTGGCAGCGAGGAGGAGCTGCTTGTGTCGGATTTAAACTATATAAAAAGTAGCTTCAACGTTTAGCTCGTTAACAACAAGTTGATGAATCTGGAGGAAAATCCGCGCCGCGTTTTTGCGGCGACGGATTTCTTAATTTGTTGATTTTGTGACGAATGGACCAGAGTCGCCCGGTGATGGACGGGTTTTTTATTTGCGGCCTAATTGCCTCTTTGTCCTCCGTCGTCGTTGTTCGTCCCGTTTGTCCTTCAGCTGAGCAACAGCGAGAGCACCCAGCAGCAGATGAGCTTCCTGAACAAGCAGCTGCTGCTCCTCGGGGAGGCGCATAAGCTGTCCGCGCAGGAGTTGCAGCTCGCCGGAACCAGGAACACCAAGGTAACGACGGGTGTCGGATCGACGGTCCTGGAGAGGACTCTGAGAGTTGAAGATCTCTATAAAAAGCTTTAAATCTGGTCCTCGAGGGCCACCATCCTGCAGGTTTTCCTTGTTCCTCTGCTCCAACACACCTGATTCAGAGGTTAAATCACCTCTTCATGTTCTGCAGAAGCCTGTTAATCTGTCATTGATTCAGATCAGGTGTGTTGGAGCAGAGGAACAAGTAAAACCTGCAGGATGGTGGCCCTCCAGGACCAGGATTGGACACCCCTGGTTTACATCCTTCATCGTCTCCTCTAACTTCCACCACAGGAAGCTCAGATGCTGCAGGCGTCCCACGCCAAGGAGGTGGAGGCGCTGCGGCAGAGCCTGGTGCTTCAGGGCCAGAAGCTGGAGGCGGCGCAGCAGAGGGCGGCCGAGCTGGAGACCCACCTCTCCAAGAAGGAGCACCTCATCGCCGAGCAGAAGAAGTTCCTCGAGGACGTCAA
The DNA here is from genome assembly GCF_001649575.2 of Kryptolebias marmoratus. NCBI lineage: Eukaryota > Metazoa > Chordata > Actinopteri > Cyprinodontiformes > Rivulidae > Kryptolebias > Kryptolebias marmoratus. The sequence continues at coordinate 23,550,221 of NC_051443.1, forward strand.
ATGTCAAGCAAGGTGAGCGTTCGATCTGAATCGGAGGGACAGCGGCAGACGAGACGTTTATTTTAGATAAAAACGTATCTGTGTTTGTTCTCGTCGCAGGGCGGAGCTGCAGGCGTCAGACGGCAGGTATCGAGCTCAGAGGAGGATCGCTCAGCTGCTGCAGACCGAGCTCCTGCAGCTCTACAGCCGGGTGGAGATGGAGGCTCCGGGCGGCCCCGGCAGGAGCAGGAGTTCACCTCCAGAGGGCAGAGCCGACACACACACTCCTGCAGACTTCAGGTCTGCGACATTTCTCACAATCTTTACCGACCATACTGTTGATTTTGATGTTTAAAATAACACAAACACACAAATAATTTCTGTTAGCTGAACAAGACAGAAAAAGACTCAGACTCTAGTATCATAAAACCTAATTATTTCACTAAAACGAGGTTTGATTCTTGTCGGCCTTTTTACAGTTTACAGAGCAGCAGGTCTGGAAATTTAAGGAGGTTATTTCAGATTAACCCAGCCAAAGTCGGTCAGATTTTATTTTATTTTTTTCACCAATTTAGGAAACTAAAGGAGCTCTTTTATCCAGCTTTCGTGTGTAGGTGGAGCTGAAGGTTTCCAGTTTAGTTCGCTCGATGTTTTCAACACAGCGGAAGGGTTCGAAAGGCTAAAACTATTTGGACACATAGAAGAGACGGAGGGAGGAGGCGGGGCTAGGAAGGACGTGACGTCAGGCATGACGTCAGGCGTGACGTCAGGCGTGACGTCAGGCGTGGCGGGAGCCTCCGAGAAACAACCTCGGATAGAAAAACGGCTTCACCCAATCAGAGGCTGAGTGGCGTCGAAGCTGCGGTGAAACTCCAAAAAAAACGACACAAAGCAGAAGCATCTCTTCAGGGAGACGCTTCAGGACTGATGTTTATAATTTGGACAAAGATAAATGGTTTGAGAGGCGTAAAAGAAACCATCAATCAGACCCTCCAGGATTTCGCGATGTTGCGATCGCAACTATTAACGCAAAATCAAGCAAACCCCGCGAAATCGCAACTTTCCCACAACTTTAACCCAATATTTATTGTTTCTGAAGCGATTCGCCACCGTTTCTGCAGTCTAGTCTCTTCTTTGTGGGTTTGTG
>NC_051443.1:23552735-23561210 GCF_001649575.2 Kryptolebias marmoratus
TCTCTTTTTTTTATTATTATTATTATTTAAAGAAGTCATTTCCAGTTTCTAACGTCACAACTATGAAAGATAAGCTAACAGGAAGCTCCTCTCCAGGTTCTTTACGCGCGAAGCTGTGAAAATTCATCCAAATTTTAACTGGCAGGAAGCTCAGGTTTTATTTGTCCCGCTGAAGGACGTGACGACATGAAGGAAGTTAGAATCTTTGACTCTCATTGTCCAGGTTTTTTTTTACTAGAATTAACATCTTATGAAGTGTTGAATTTAATGACGTTATCGAAATAAACACGCTACCTTCGTCCAATTTTGACGTAAAAATAAAAAAAAACTGCAAAAAGTTTTGGTTCTTTGGTCGATTGGACACGAACCCTTAAAGTCCTCGTTCTTTAATGTAAACAATCATGACGATTTCAATTATGGTCCGATGGGTTTCCCTAACGGCGTTCCGATAAACGTCTTTTTTTTTTTGGTTTTGTTTTGTTTTTCTCGTCGATTTCTTCCCAATCATGAAATCCGCGCGGAGCCTGTTGTCCACCGGGGGAACCCCCCCCCCGCCGTCATTTCCCCTCCGCCTCGCTATCTAAAGCATGTTCAACAATCCTCGTTTCAACGCCGACCGTAGTGACTACAGCGAACCGGGACCGAAGGTACAATCAGCACAAACGGACTCCGCGCCGAGCCGCAGGATCTGGGACGAACAGGAAGTTCTCGAAGCAGTGGCTTGTGTTTAACTGTGAACAATAAAGGTCGTCTTCAATGTTTTGCACTACAATTCAGTGGTTCCGTCTTTGGTTTTTTTTTTTTTTTTTTTTTTTTTTTGGTCTTATGAGTCGGTTTATTTGTAGAAAAGTTTATCCAGAAAAAAAAAAAAAAAAGTTCAAACGCAAAAAATCAACGTTAACAAAAAGCGCCTTCCATCTGAACCCTGACCCCTGGAACCAGGAGCCCCAACTGAGGCCAGCCGGCGAAATCTGCACCTGGATTTCTATCTAGATATGTAACATATGCATATCTAGATAGACAGATTTCTAGATAAATTATTGTCTTGTGAAGAATCTTTTCTATATCTACATTTATATCTAGATTTGTGTTCATGTTTTTAGATCTGTAACTAACTATATCTCCATTTTTCCCCAATTTCTAGATCAACTAGATGATTTCCAGATCTATTTCTATTTTCCATTTTGATTTCTGGATAAAAACATCTTTGTAGATCTGTAGTTATATACAGATCTAGATTCATTTCAAGATATAATTGCCTTCGTTCTTAAAATCTTTATTTTTTTTTATCTAGACCTCTAGATAAAAAGATTGTTTCCAGATAACTAATTACATGTGTTTCTAGATCTATATAGATATGTTATTATATAGACTTCTAGATACATGTCCAGATCTCCAGATAGATTTATTGTTTGTTAAAAATCCTGTAAAGGTTTAAATATTTTATCTAGATTAAAATACTTTTTTTTTTTTAGATATGTTTTTAGAAATGTAATTAATTACATTTTCTAGATTTATTGCAGATTTCTGGAGCAACTTCTTTATCTCTATTTCTAGATAAAAAGATCTCTTTGTTTCTAAATGTTAAACTAATTGCATATCTTAATTTCTAGATAACAAAAATATATTTGTAAATATGTACATATCTAGATATAACTGCCTTTATTGTGAAAGTCTTTATATAGATCTATAGTTTTTATCTAGACCTTTAGATAAATAGATCTTTTTAGATAACTAATTACTTATATTTTCAGTTTCCATCTAAATTTCTAGATATCTATATAGATAAATATTTATAAACACTTTTTTTAAATGTCCAGATTTCCACACAGAAATAATCTTGAATAGATTTAAATATTTTATCTAGTTAAAAAGTTGTTTTTTATTTTTAGATGTGTTAATAATTACATATTTAGATTTAAAACAGATTTCTGGAGCAACTTATGTTTCCAGTTCTTCTTCTAGATCAGTAGATTATTGTAGGCACGTTTCTAGATATGTAACTTACTGCATATTTTCATTTTTAGATTTCTAGATAAAAAATATCTTTTTAGATAGGTAATTGTATGCATATTTAGATACATTTCTAGATATAATAAAGTGTCTTGTGTTAAAAACCTTATCTAGGTCTAGATTTATATCTAGATTTATTTAAAACAATCTTTATATTTTATCTAGATACAGCATGTTTCTAGGTAAACACACATCCTGACTTCTAGATTAATCTAAATTCCCAAACGTAATTATTTACAGATCTTTCTAGATGATTTCTGGATCCGTTAGTATCTGTAGATGTAATTAGATTCATGTTTAGAAGACGTGATCAGGTGAGAATCTTTCCAGATTTCCATCTTCTCGGACGTCTGATTGCAGATCCGGATGAGGAGCCTTTTAAGGTAGCACCAGCTTTTTCACCAGGATTTTTTTTTTTTTTTTTTTAAGGTGGAATGTTTTAGATGCTCGGGAATGTTTGATTCTTTTTTTTTTTTTTTTTTTTTTTTTTTTTTTTTTTTTTTTTTTTGCCTTTTTTCCGTTTCCAGAAGCGGCTCGTTTTTTGTTTTTGTTTTTTTTTTGTTGACATTCTTCTGATTCTTGTTTTTGTCCCGTTTCCCAGCAGAGGACACTGTTGCTCTAAAATCCGACTTGGCGCCGATCGGCCATCTTTGGATCAACAGGTTTTGACGTTTCAGGTGGTTTCGGATCAGAACTTTTTTGATTTATTTGAAGTTTTTACTGTTTGAGCTTCAACCTTCCTTCCTTTTCACCTTATTTAGGTTGAAGAAAACGCTTCTCAGCCTGTTTGTTTTCGGTCGTTTCTGTTTATTTTAAGATTTATTCGTCTTTATTGTCCCAGATCTGCAACAAAAAACACTTTGACACCTAACTTTAGTTTTTTTACCCAATTCTTTATGAAGCATTTGAACTAAACTCCATTTATTTTGGTTTAGTTTCTGTGACTTTGGTTCCACGGGGTCTCCCGCTGACTCCTCCAGGGGCTGATTCTCATATTTTTTTAATTATTTCTTTTTAGTATAACCAACCAAATCTGATTAGTTCATCAAACGTGTGCACAAGAGTGAGAGGCCTCCCCAAAAAATGTAAAAAAAAAAAGAAGTATGATTAATTTACCAGCGTTCCACAGGGTCAAGGAAATTGATGCGGGATAATTGGGCACACAGGGAATCGTTGGCAATTTGTGCTTTCAGACTCTACTTGAGAAATTAGATGTCAGTGCAAATGTGAAATTGCTTCTCAATGTTCTCAAAGATTCCATGAAAATTTAAATATAAATCTTAAGTATTTCCAGCAAAGGGATTCTTCCCCCCCTTTTCCTTCCTCCTCCTTTTCTTTAACTTGAAATGCGGCGAAGGAGCCGTCGGAGGTTGTGTAAAGTTTTTTTTTTTTGGCGGGGCGGCTGCACGACGTCTTGAGCTGCTTTTCTGTAAGAAGAAAAAGGCGAGAATTCATTAGATTCCTTCTGACAGAAAGGAAAGTTTGAATTTGTGTAAAAGATGAGTGATTATGATATCTGGGGATATGTACACCTCTTGTTGTCGGCGCGGGAAACACGAGCGTCTGCTGCTCGGAGGGGGGCGAATTAAACAGGAAGTTGAGGTGATAATTCAGAAGTGTAAAAAAATTTGTCCTTTTTTTTTTTGGCGTATTTTGGTCGTAAGTGTTCGGCCTCTGCGTCGAGGATTTACCCAGAAAACATAAATAAATAAATCCTAATTGTTGTCGGATCAAAACGGGCGGAAAATTTGATATTTATGCAAGATCAAAACAATCTGATTGCATGGGAAAAAATAAAAAAACTTCCTAGTTATATTTATTAAATGTAAGTGTTTATTCCTGGCGGACACGCTGTGCAAAAAAAAAAAAAAAAAGGAGCTAAACAAGAATATTTTTGGTTACTACATACTGACACAGTGAAAAACGGCTTCATTTGTCCTCATTAAAAGCTTAAAAGTTCATGAATAAATAATTCTTAAAAAGGGATACTTTCTACCCCCCCCCTCCTTTTTTTTTTTTAAATCTTAGGCCTTATGCAAAATAAACTCACTAACTAAATCTGCTCCATAAAGGCTGTTTAGAAACGGCGTCCTCCCCGCCTCCCGACTGCTGATGTGCACCAAAACATCAGATCTGACGCCGGCTGTCAGTTTTGGAGGGAAAAATTGGGCCTCCGAGAGTCGACTTAATGCAATTAAGTGAGGATGATGAGCCTTTCTCGCTCTTCCTCACTCTCTTCCGTGCATCCGTGAATCAGTAGGCAAAGCAGAACTTGAAGGCGAGAAGAAAAGAGAAGGAGCCGAAGACGAGCGCGCGGGCCGGTTCCCAGCGGTTTAATTATTTTAATTATCTTTCCTCTTTCAGCTTTCCTAAAAAAAAAAAAAAAAAAGAGGCCATTAAAGGATGCCCGTTTGGGTTAATCTGATTAAAAAAACAAGATGGAGGAAGAGATGAAAGGCTGCAGATGTCAGTGCTAATCAGGGGAGTTAAAACTGCTATTTGTGAACTGGGACGGTTGTTCGAGTGAATGCGGCGTGTTTTTCTTCTTCTTTATTTAAAAAAAAAACACCTCCTTCCTGCAGCTTGGTAAACTTCAAAACTGACGCCACGTTTGGTTCGCCGCCGCCGCCAAACGAGCGACCACCATTCTTCATTCTTCATTCTTCGTTTTGTTTTGTTTTTTTTCGTTTTGGTTGAGTTTTAGTCAGATCCTCTCCACCAGTTTGTGTTTGTCTGCAGTGTTAGCGAAATATCTCGTGAAGAAGTGGATGAATTTTAATTTAAACTCTTCGGGGAGTCGTCGGAGGCGACCCGGTTCGAAGTGGCAGCCAGGTTTGACGAATACCGAGCGGGAATTCGACGTGGTCGTAGCCGAGAGTCGTGTTCGTGCGGCGTAGGCCTCTAATTCGTTCTGCCGCCGTGTCAGCGTCGGGCTGGAACGGGCACAAAACCGGCACAGGTGTTGTTGAGCCACAGCATGGCGAGGACGAGGAAGGAAAAAAAAAAAAGCAACAACAAAGATCTACTTTCAAACTAAATCAAGCAGAAGGAATGTCCTGAGTGTGTACGGAGATGGACGGGAGCCCATGCAATATTAAAGCGCCATGTCTGCCGGTGCCAACAGTGCCACTCCTCTCCGCGGCGCCCGCCCTCCCGGCTTCCCGGCCATCGGCTCTTCCCTCAAGGTGACACTTCAAAGCGGGCACGCAGACGTGGCAGGCCTGGCAGTCGGCATGGAGCCAGCCCCCACCTCTTCCTCCTCTTCCCCCCCATTCTAGCCTCAAAGACGCAGCCTCTTTCCCCCCGCTGGGCCAGGTCAGCGCCAAGATCCACACCGCCCGCCGCCTCGGGAGCCCCTGTCAGGAGAGAGAAGAAGGAGCAGAAAAAAAAAAAAAAAAGCTTAATTAATCGTAATTCAAACCTTCAGGATCTTCAGCCTGCTTCCCTTCGATCCAGTCGGCGAGGCCTCGACAGAAGGCAGGCGAGGAGAGGAGCTGGCTGGGGATGCATCCAAATCATTTGAATTTCGAGGACTGGGATTCACATGCATTATTCTCCAAGCTTTATAACCTAATTTCTGGGCTGACTGCTTGTTTGGATGATTTCAGACACTCCAACCAGAAGAAATCATGGTTGCTCCTCTCAACCTGTCCTGGAGGTTGGGATGGAGAAAACAAACAAACACCACCTGCACTGTAAAAATGGATTCTGGACACTAATAAACGTCAACCTGACTCGGCGTTCACGCTGTTGTTTTCCTGTTAAAAGCTGCAACTACATCATACTGTCAGCTTTTTTTTTTTTACCGATTCATGTTCGGCTCATTCAGGAAATCACAGATTCGACTTGTAACTTTAATACTTTTTGAAATATTTAACTTTTCAAACCCTTAAAATCTGAAATCTACTTCAGCATCCTTGCTTCATTCTTAGCTTTTAGCTTCCGTTTAGTTAACTTTAGCCTACTGTGTTGCTAATATCGGCATTAGCCAAGTTCTCTGGCCAAAAAAAATGGGTTAAATTTACAAATTTGTTGAATTAGAGCTCCAAATAAGTTGAGTTAAAAAGACCTAAAATCTGCCTTTTTAGTGAACTACAACTGGTGCTAGCTAGCTGGCGCTAATTGCTACTAGCCACAGCTAGCTAGCTCAAAGAAATGTAGTAACTCTTAAAATCTGAAATCTACTTCAGCATCCTTGCTTTGTTCGTTTAGTTAACTTTAACTTACTGTGTTGCTAATATCGGCATTAGCCAAGTTCTCTGGCCCAAAAAAAAGGGTTAAATTTACAAATATGTTGAGTTTAAAAGACCTCAAATCTGGCTTATTAGTGAACTACAACTGGTGCTAGCTAGCTGGCGCTAATTGCTACTAGCCACAGCTAGCTAGCTCAAAGAAATGTAGTAAGCCTTAGAATCTGAAATCTACTTCAGCATCCTTGCTTCATTCTTAGCTTTTAGCTTCCGTTTAGTTAACTTTAGCTTACTGTGTTGCTAATATTAGCCGAGTTTATCTACCAGATCCACAGTTTTGGGCTCGATCAGATGTATAAACTTTCACACTTTTGTCAGTTTCCTGTTACACAAACACTTAAAAACAGCTGGGTTTTAAAAACAACTCGAGCTTTATCAGTTTGACCCAACATGTTGGGTTGTTCTCTGGTCAAAACTACAAATAAGTTGAGTTAAAAAGACCTAAAATCTGCCATATTAGTGAACTACAACTGGTGCTAGCTAGCTGGCGCTAATTGCTACTAGCCACAGCTAGCTAGCTCAAAGAAATGTCGTTTTAGGAAACTAAAACTCAGTTTTTAATGCAAACTAAAGCCAACCAGGTTAAACATTTTCCTACAGGTTGTTTTTACCATCTTATCTTTACTTTTTACAACCTAAATAAGAGGTCCAGTCAGGTCTGATTTGGCTTAAAATGGCCGACTTATCAAAATAACCCAATTATCTGAGTGTGCGTGATCATTTTTAGCAGAAATATGAAGAAATTTCCTTTTAATGAACCGTTTTTAATGTGAAAATGCCACTTTGTATGCGCCTTTGTTGAATAAGTGTCTTTAAATTCACATCAATGTCATCCCTTTAGACGTTTTAAACAAAATAGTTCAAGTTATTACACGTTTTTATTAGTTTGAAATGATCTAAGTCAAGTGATATAAACAAGTTAAAGTTTACCTAATTGAAAATTGTTGATAAGTATAAATAATTAGTAAGAATTTATCTGATTTAACTGAGTAAAATGAAATAATATTTTATCTGGGTGTGAAGTTGCTATTATATTTAGGTAATTTTAACTTTAAATATTGGTCATAATGTCCCCAAATGAAGTCAGTGCAAACTGTTGCTTCAGTTTTATTGTTTATAATTTTGTTTGTGTTTTTTTTTTTTTTTTTCCAGCGTGCAGCAGTCTGCAGCAGCTGGACCCGGAGCCTGTAATCACCTGTCAGACCTGCAGGGAGAGTTTTTACCGGGCACCCACTGATTGATACTTGCCGGTGTGTCTGCACGGATCAGCGCGGGAGGAGGAGGAGGGAGGGAGGTCTGCGGCGCTCCCGTTTGATGTCTGGGAAAAAAAGGCGCTCATCAGGCCTCGGCTCGGCATGCCAGGTCACCGCCGCCTCGCTGTCAGGGCGAGCGGGGTTGTTGTTTCCCGACTCCAGCTCTGGTGATGATGATGAGGAGGAGGAGGGGGAACTTGTCCAAAACTCACTCCACCTCCTCTCGTCAGGCGTTAGATTTTCTCGTCTGCTTGCATCAAACAAGCCAAGAGAGGCCGTCGGTTAAACGCTACACGTGCTCGCCGACACGAGGTCCGCGAGCACGAGCCCCAGCCGCGAGAGCGCGGCGGCATTTAGGGCAGGGGAGCCTCCTCGCTGCCACGCTGATATAATTAGGTCGTAATAAATAAGAGAAGGCAAACCATTGGAGAAAACTGGAAAAGTCACAGGTCTGCCTGGAGATGCACGTCCTCCGCTTCCTGCTTCGTTCGCTCGGTGTCCTACTTGGGTTGTTCCAAACGCCCAGAAGCCCCGGCTCTTTAAGGGAGCTAACTGGTCGTGGGCTCAAACCAACCTTAATTAGGACACTTACCGCACAGCGAGGGCAGGTACGAACTCGAACCTCTGCTCCACGGTTTCCCTCCGATTAAGCTTCTTTTAACCTCCCACAATGTCTCGGTAATTAACTTCATTAGCTCCCATTTCTCCTTTAGCTTTGGCAAAGTGGATGAGGCTTAGTTGTTTTGGTTTTTTTGGCCTCTGTCGAGATAATAGTCTTAGAAATCGGTTAATCTCGCCTGTTTGTGTTTTATCTCCCGTTTTCCATGAGCGTTACCTGCGGCCATAATGAGCGCGGCATCAGGTTGTTGTTTTTTTAATAAGCAGAGCTTCGCCCGCAGATCCTTCTGTGATTTGCATCCGTGTCGGACACGAGGCGTAAAGCAGGGTGGGGGGGGGGG
>NC_051443.1:23561286-23567907 GCF_001649575.2 Kryptolebias marmoratus
GATTCATGGCTCGTCCCGTACCGGAGCAAACCGGAGAGAGGAGAGCAGGGAGAGACGGAGGGAAGGGTTGCAGATTTATTATCGAGCTCAGCGACAAAGGGAGGAAGAGAGCGCGCATATGTTAATCCGCTGGCTGAACGATGATCAAAGACTGGAACAAGCTGAGCCCCTCTGATCGCCTCGGGGCAAACGATGCTCTCCAAGCAGCTGGGAAAGTGTGCAGACGAGGAGTAAACACATAGTTAGGAAAATCAATAGCCGAGGTTTTTTCGGCGAGAAGGTCAAAGGAGGCCGGCGTCCGCGGAGCGTGGAGGGAGGTCCGTAAAACCCGGGAGGCCTCTAAGACGTTGCGTCCGGCAGTGAAGGAGGTTGACGGTTCTGCTTGAGGCTCGCGTCGTTGAAAACACGAAAAGCGGCAGGCAGGATTCGCCAGCGGTACGACGGCGTCGGCTCGTTTTGGGTTTCAAAGGACCGAGGATCTTCTTTCTTGTGTCAGAAAACTCTCATCAGGTTTTTGACCCGCCGTATTCCCAGAGGGCCTCGTTGCTTGATCCCCATCCCCAAACTCACTGGGAACATAGTTAAAGATGGCCGCCAAAGCTAGCGGGGGTAAGAAATCCAGACCAAAAATTGCGCGTGCTCCAACTCTGCAAACGTGTAACGTACAAAGGTCAAACTTCACAGCTAGAACCCGCATATTTCAGGGATCTATGTTAACATAGATCTATGTCATCTATGTTAAGGTCACAAGGTCAAAGGTCAAGGTCACAACAGCCCGTGAGCTTTAACTCTGCAACCGCGTACAGTGGAAAGGTCAAACTTCACAGCTAGACTCCCCGTGTGTCAAGGATCAGCCCTTTGTGATGCCTGTCTGCAGCTGATCAGCTGTTGGAGCCATCTTGGTTCAGTATGAATGCACAACGTGGCAGGCCCCGTCAAAGTTTCTCTAGGAACTTTCTAGTTGGGAACTTTCCGTTTGGGTTCTTGCGTCTCGTGGTCAAGAACGTCACAGTTAAAGGCGCCCGTTATTCTTCCGTTTTCCGTCACAGTTTTCGTTTCCTCCCGCAGCTTTGGAAAAAATAACGTCGTCTGGCTTGATTGGTAAAAAGTTTGCTTTGACTTTTTTGCAGCGTAAACGAAATGAGCAAAAAGTTGCAGATTTTTTTTTTTTTTTTCCAGAAAGACAAAAACATCGTTCAAAGTTTAAACGGGTCCCAGAAAGTCGGACTTTATGTAACCGAACTGATATGTTTAGTTTTAGTTTTTACTGAGTTGTAGTTTAATTGTTGAAGATTCTAACTCCGTCCTGTTTCCACAAATTATCAATTTTTTATACGATTTATGCATCGAAATGTGGCCGCCTGTCTGCAGAGTGCGCACCCCCAAACCCTCATTGACTCCCATTATATCTGCGCCCAGGATTTTCCCTTCAAAACTGGAAAATGAAAAATGTGACAAACCAAAGCTTCTGCCGTTCATGGTTTGCAATTTTTAAAAAAATACGACTTATAGTTTTCTCACAGCGGCTGTTTGTTTGAGGCTTACTTTTTAGTCTGCGATTCTGGCTGTCTTATTGAGAGCCAGAACCACGGGTGGCTCTCATGGTGACCCTAACGAGTTGCTGGCGGCGGCTTTAACATTTTATTTTGATTTTTCTCCTACAGTTTATACATTGTAACATCCGCGTTTTGTTCGGTTAGATTATCCCGAAATAAACGTCACGAATTAATATTTAGTTTCACGAGAAGAAAAGCTGACGAACGTTTTAGTTTCAGGCAGCGGCTGCAGAAATGTTCTCGTTTTGTTCGAAATCGTCACAGATAATTAGTATGAAAATAGCAGCGTTGACAGATAATATCTTTATTTTCCACCCTTCTTGTTTGTCCGTCACGGAATAATTAAGGTAGCTTAGCTTTTTACCCCCCAGACTTTGGCGTCTTTTAACACTCTCCGCTTCCGATTGTTTTTTTTTTTTTTTTTTCCGTGATTAGTCGCTTTGTTTAATCTGTTAATGATGGCGTCGCCTCGGGCTAAATGCCTGATTTGTGCTCTCCGGTTTTGTTTGTTCGTTTTGTGCTTTTTGACGTGTTAATCTGCATAAACGACGCCGAGCTCCGCCGGGGGGGCTCCTGAAGCGCCCGGCTGCACCTGTCAAACGCAACAAATACGAGACGCCGGGGAAGCAGCCGCCCTTTTGCATCTCCACCTTGATCGGGTGAGAGAAAAACCTGCCTGTCAATCAGACCGTATCCCTCCGGCTCCACGAGGCAGATATTGATATTCAGACCTCAGTTCTGCTTCGTTAATCAAGCAGGGATGCTGCTAATTAGGGCTGTTGAGAGGAAGTGCTTCTGAAATAAAACACCAAATGATGATACCATAAGGAAGTGGTTCACGAGCCGCTGAACACGTATTTAGATCCACTTCTTGCGGATTGTCTGATTGACCCGAGCTGCGTAAAACGAGCAAGAACGTGTCGAGCGAACGAATAAAGAGCCCAAAGTAAAGTCTAGTTAAACACGCTTCTATTTAAATAAATTCCAGGTGGAAACAGATCCACAAACCCAACATAAACGATAATTTATTTAACATATGTTAACCTTTTCTGGAAGCTCTTTTTTTTTTTCCTGGGTTACCAAATGCAGCATGCAGTTAAATTATGTTTAAATGTGCTTTAAATAGACGTCCAAACGTTCGTTCTGCCACATCAGTCAAACAGAAGAGCTCCGGACTTTGGGGTTTTTTAAAAGTGACGTACTTACTGTAAACGCACCGAGGAAATAAAACCATCAGGCACCCGGAGCGTGGTGAAAATCAAATGATTAAAATATCAGATCAAGCAGATTTAGCAGGTCCAGTCTCTCCTGCAGCAAGCCGGCCCACGCCTGTTAGTCACTGACCTTTGACCTTTGAGCTCCATCATCATCAGCACCGGGTCGGAGTTGGGAGTCCCTCCGGCCTCATAGAAACCACAGGTGTTGAAACGCTGCGCCGGGAGCCGTCTAGGAGGGGTAAGACGTGCAGTCCGTGCAGCCAGAGGCCCCTGAATCAGTCCGAGAAGGAACACCAGCAGCAGGACCGGTCCGTGAGATCCGCGGTAATACAGAACCGGGATGTAATGTCCGCTGACAAGCTTTTCAGCCTCTGAGCCACAGAACGGCTAAAATGGTTAAAAATGTACAAACATCATTGTGAGGTGAACGGAACAAGGATGTAATGACATCGCAACCAGCTTCAGCAACCATCAGAGTATTTCATATCAGTTTAAGACTTGTGTTAAATATGCTGTTGGCGGCCATCTTTGAATTGTATTTGGGTTCTGGAAATTGTCTCAAATCCCTTACTTGGAGTTACTAACCCAACTCCAAGAACGGCTGCTGCGAAGAGTCAGATTCCTCCGTCTGGATGGTGGGGTTCTTTAATGACCCTCTCCCGGTGTGGCCCGCCTCGGGTGATCAGAACCTCCCAGATCCGATCTAGAACTCGTGACACCTGCACGCCTCACGTGTCGGGCATTTGCACAGCAAACTCTGTTAGGATCCGGTCATGTTGCCTAACGAGGCATCGTCTGTCTGCTGACCTTCTGTCGCTCGGGCAACTACCTGATAACACTCCCGCTCCGCTTGTTTTGTCACCGTCTGCAAGCCGACCAGATCACATCCAAATTGGACCGTTTTTTCCGGGTGCTTAGTGTAGAAATCAGCCTCTCCAAATGAACTTAAATTTAATTAGATTAATTCTACTAGTTTTTAACAAACGACAGATTATCCGAACTTCCTGTAAGTTTATTTTCTGGCCTCGTGATTTGAGAAGTAACGTGAAGTTTTGACCGAATTAATGAGTTTTTAACCACAACATGTCAGAAACTGTGGTGCGGCAGCATGGCCATTAGCAGATCCTCGGGTAGTTTGTCAAACAGCCCGAGAGCTTTAATTTATTACAGCGCTGCTCGGTTAGCCCTACAGCAGGCCTCTGGTTACCTAATGCAGATGTTCTCAAATGTAAAAAAAATAAAATAAATAATAAATCTGTGAATAATTGCTGCTGGAGGAGTGCGTCAGGGTTGCGGTGCCGGACCCTGCTTCCTGTCAACGGAGGGAAGTTATCTCTCGTTACCTGGGCCGTAAATAAAGCGGATCTGCGCCGTTCCGTCTAATCAAGGCAAACACGTTGTGAAATCCATTTGCAGGAGTTTGTTAAAGACGAGAATATTGTTAGTGGCTGAATCAATTAGTTTTAGTTTCTCGCTCTTTCATGCTTCCCTCTGTGGTTAAAATTCCTCCACATTCAGTTTGGATGTTTTATTCATGGGGAAATCTTCATTTGTATACAAGTATAGAAGCGGCACTGTTAGACTTCCACACTAATAACCCCCACAGCACGTTTTAAAACTAAGGTCTGTTGCAGTTCTTCGTTCGGAGGATTTCAACACCAGTTTTGATCTGTGCCGACAATATTTTTTTTTATTATTTTGTTTGTTGTTTTTTCTTCTCCCCCTAAAAATCTCAGTCTCCCTTTTTTTTTTTTTTTTTTTTTTTTTCCCCCGCCACCCGAACGTCACGGATGTCACGACGCGCTCTAATTTAATCTGCCACGCAAAAAACAGCTGTTTGGCTCCAATAAAAGCCGGGAAAATATAGAGGCTGACACGACAGCTGCCGCTGCGAGCGCGCCGGCAGGTGATCCGAGCTCCCCGAAACCAAAAACACGAGGCTAGATTACGATGATGGGTGGAAACATCGGCGTTCTCTGGAAGTTAATCCACTTCGAAAAGCAGATTTAAAGCACCTCGAATCTCAATGTTTGTCTGAAAATGGGTTCACTTCTGGATGAATGGTTTCTCCTAATAATATCTGCACAGGAATCTGCGTTCAGATTTAGGTTTATAGCGGTTAAGGGTTTGTTGTTTCATTAAGCAGCTCGTCGCCGGTTTAAGGAGGACCAGTTTTAGGTCCTGGACAGAACAGAATCTCTCTGGTTTGGTTTAAAGACTGTTGGACACGAGCGGCACCAACCGGAAGGAGATATTTCCAGTGGTGTCCAATCCTGGTCCTGGAGGGCCACTATCCTGCAGGTTTTCGATGTTTCTCTGCTCTTTAGCAGGTCTTTAGGTTCTGCAGAAACCTGTTAATCCCTCAGACATTCAGATCAGGTGTGTCGGAGCAGAGGAACATCTAAAACCTGCAGGACAGCGGCCCTCCAGGACCAGGATTGGACACCTTTGGGTCAGGCAGTCGGATCTGAACGGTCTCGATGCTGCAGCTCCTGCAGGACGTCTGGCTGGGTGAATATTTCTGCGTGCACCACTTTTAAACTTCACATTTCCTAGAATTACTTAAAACAAGTTTGTTTTTCCCTTTTGTGTTGATCATTCAAAGACAGTTTGACCGATTTAGCTCTTATAGTCAATTAAATTCCAGATTATAAGGCAGCAAAACGGAAAGATTACCAACTAATCATATCAGCTGACTGTGAGCCATTTTATGTTTCAATGCTGTAGCTTTTGCAACTTTTCTGCTGCAGTTGCAACGCAGTTTTTGGTGGAAAACATGCTGATTTTTTTTTTTTATAAATGCTTTCCAAAGTGAATACTTTTTAAAAGCTCTAATTATGGTGGATTGCAGATACGGAGGTTTTTTTTTCAAAAAGCAACAACACAGTGACCTAATTTCTTCACGCCATCTATCAATTTAGGGCTTTAAAACCCAAAACAACAATGAAGCCTTTTATAACTTTTTTTTCTGCACTTGTTTGTGCGCTGAAACAGTTAATAACCAGTTGGAAATTGTAAATGGTATAAAAGGAAGGAATAAACGGGCGTTTCGAGGATCATTTTTCTCCGTATTTTGAGTTTCCGCCACCTAGTGGTGACGCACGGTACTTACAGCTCCTTGTTAGAACCGTGCTGACCGGGAAATTTAAAAAAAAAAATGAACGGATTAAAAACAAGATCTCTGAGTGAGAACATGCAGGTTTAAAAGCAATCTTCCACGTCAAAATAAAAGCCCAACTTTGAGGTCCAGAAAAGAATGACCCGAGTTGAGTTTTTTTTTTTTTTTTAACCGCTTTTGGAAAGAAAGAAATTCAGTCGCTTCCTGCAAAGATGAAAACTTTTTCACTTTTAGTTTGGAAAATCACTCGGTTGAAGATCTGCTCGGTCTTCCCATGGAAACAAATTCTGTCAAAATACGCTCCCCCGTTCGACGCTCATGACACCTCAGGAGGGGTTAACACCTGTAGGCGAGCGCCGACGTCGACAGCTGTTCTCAAACGGGACCGTTTGATGACTCACTGACAGCGGCAGCTTTGGAGGAAATGTCAGCGTCTGCGCTCGGCGGAGGCTGATCACAGCCCCCCCTGTAGCCCCCCCTCCTGCCTGCGATGAAACGGCTTCGGCGTTAATGGATGTGAGAGCGTCCCTGAACCCCGATGCTCTCTGGTCCCGTTGGCGTGGTCCGGATCAGAGTTTGGGCGCTTCCTGGACTCCGGGGACGGCCGGTGGAGGACTCGGAGTCTGAATCTGACAGAAAACACACAGAGACAAGTAATGATTAGGTTATTAGCGCGGAGGTGACTAATTACCTAATTGTTCTGTCAGAAAAAGGGGGGGGGGGGGGGGGG
>NC_051443.1:23568145-23590135 GCF_001649575.2 Kryptolebias marmoratus
GGGGGGGGGGCGACGACCGGGTTCGTACCGGGGAGGATGAGAGATGGGGGGGAGGATGATCGGAGAGGGCCTCATTACAGCGTGGATCACAGGTTGGGATGTCCCTTCAGTGAAGGTCAGAAACCTCAGGAGGAGCCGAGGAGAGAAGAAAAGAAAACCTCAGGAAGAGACGAAGAGGAATTAAAACAAAAACCGGAGCGAGGAGAGAATTAGTTTGGAGAGAAGACAAAAAAAAAGCTGTTAAACGAAAGAGAAAAGAGGAATAAAACACGAAGAAAATAAGAAATCTCAAATCTTATGAGACGCTGAGGACGAAAGAAAATAAGAAACTAAAAAAATCAGCTGAAGAACTCCTGTCAGAAGCTACGAGCAGCAAAACAGGAACTAAAATAACTAAACCGTAAATAAAAGCTAACATTAGGAAAACCATAGCTAAAAGCTAAAGCCAGTAAACCAGTAGCTAAAACCACCAAACAGCAGCTAAAACCTAAAACCAGCAAAATAATAAATAAAAGCAAAAATATCAAAACTTTAGCTAAAAGCTAAAAACAATTAAACAATAGCTAAAACCAGCAAAACAGTCACTACAGGCTAAAGTGAACAAAAACAAAAATAAACACTGAAATTAGAAAACTTATAGCTACAAGCTAAAGCTAGCAAAACTGTAGTTATAAGCTAAAACCAGTAAAATAACGACTACAAGCTAAAATTGGCAAAACAGTAGCTTCTAAGCTTAAGCTAGTAAAACAATAGCTAAAATCAGCAAAAGAGAACCTTAAAGCTAAAGCTATTAAATCAATAGCTAAAGCCAGCAAAATAGTAGCTAAAAGATAAATTTAGCAGCTACAAACTAAAATTAACAAAACTGCAGCTGAACACTAAAATGAGCAAAATTGTATCTAAAAGCTACATTTAGGTAAATGCTTAAACCAGCAAAACTGTAGCTAAAAGCTAAAGTTTACAAAAGCTGTGTGTACAAGCTAAAGTGAGCTAAATGCTAAGATTAAGATAACTGTAAAGTAGATACAAAAATTAGGAAACTTATAGCTACAAGCTAAAATAAAATAAAAAGCTGAAGCCAGTTAAACAGTAGTTATGAGCTAAAACCAGGAAATCAACAGCTAAAACTTTACGTTAGCACAACAGCTGCTAATAGCTAAAATTTGCGGAACAAAAACTTCAACTAGCTGATCTTTAAACTCTTTATTTCAGTGAAACTCCGGGCTTTGGACGCCGAAGAAAAGAAAGATGGAGGAGGTGAGAAGAAACCAAACAGGTGAGCCGAAAACAGCAGAAACAGCCGAAGAAGGACGAGCTCTCTTTGAAGGAATGCATATCGCCCGCCGCTGCCTTCCAGGCCAACATTTAAAAACAAAGCGTGTGTTGGGGAGGACTCTCAGCTACTACCACAGCAGCTTTAGCTCCATGACTTCCCAAATCAACTGAGACATCACCACTTCTGTGTTGGCTTATGTGGATTAGCTACATTGGTGGCCATTTTGGATTGAGTTGAGTCACACCCACGACCAATGAGTGAACAGGAGCTAAGCTTGCTCCACCCACCGGGCTGGCCCTACTCCAAAGCAGGGACCAAAGAAGCAGGGACCGGCCTCGAAAAAATGCCGGTGGAAACGCGCGCAAAGCGAGCCGAGTGGAAAAGGGGCAGAAGGGAACTGAAGGAACGTCGAGGAAGATTTCAAAAGGTACGTGATGAGGACGAAGAAGAAGAAACCGGCAGATTAAAAGAGACGAGGAACGAGATTCAAGGAGGAGAAAAAGTCAAGAAGGATGTGTTCAACAGACGGGGAGGAAGCAGGAAGCAGGAAGCGGAGACGAGACGACGACAAGACGTCACCCAGAAAGTGAGAGAGAGAGAGGCGAAAGAAATCAGAAAAGCAAGTTTTTTTTTTTCTCGTCTTCGCTCCAGTCCCCGCACGGCGTCTTAATTACCGCCGAGAAAACAACAGAAAAGTTAATGACGGGGAGGATGAAGGGGGGATGATTAGGGCAGGCTCGGCGAGGAAAGTTTAGCTGTGAGGAAGTGGGTGATGGATGCTGGGGGAGGGGGGGGGGGATCAGGTAAAGCGATGGATAGGTTAGCAGTTAGAGATCAAAGTGAAAAACAAAGGCGGATTTCAAACGGGCCCAGAGAGCTCGGCAGCAGACCCGCAGCTCCTCTGATAATACTTAGATCTATAAATGTTCCTGTTTTTTTATTTATTTATTTTCTTATTTATTTTTAAAATTATTCATCGCCATAATAATTTGGGCCTAACAAGCACTTGAGGGAGACGGCTTCCTTTTTGCATCTCTTCCTCCCCACCTCCCTCCTCTTCCTCACCACCCTTCCCATTTTCTTTCAGTTCTCCACTCCGGAGTGCTTGGAGCTCGGGGATTTGGGGGCACTATTAGAGAGAATTTCTTTTATTTTGCTGCTAATGAATGATATGCACGACGCTGTTTTCTTTTTTTTTGTTGTTGTTTTTTTTTTCTTGTGTGCTTTGTGAGGGTAACTGCGAGGATCGGGGCAGGAAATGCAGAATTGGACTCCTTTTTTTTTTGCTTTGTTCGCTTAACCCGCCTCTCGCCTTCACCGGGTTTTACCAATTTAGATCGCACTTGACTCCACGCCGTTTGACTTCGGAATACGGGTTAACCGGTCCGTGGATGCAGGTAAAGGTTCGTTAAAAAACCGTCGTTCCTGGCTGCTTCCGGCCTTTAATGTGAGCGAAAACGACACACACACGTTAGATAATTTCATGAATTCTCTGCGTTTTCTCACCCCGAGGTGTTTCTGACCAGAAGCGGGATAAAAACCACAAACTTCCTGTCGCTGTCTCTGCCTGATCCTCCAGTTAGGATCTCATCGAACCTCGTCGGATCGTTTAACGGACAGATCGTTGACGGTTTGGGCTTTAGAGAGACATCATGGAGTCTTTTCGGGCTTCGTGTGAACGCTATTTTGTAAACTTCGCCGCCGTCAAGGATTTCTGAAGAACTCGGTGGTTATTTGCGAGCGCTGCCAGGAAAACCGGGATATTTCTGTTGGGATGAAAGTTCAGGCGAAATCAGGTCACGGAGGCGGAGGCCCACTCTTCTTTGCAGCGTTGCTTCGGCTTCGTTGGTTTCGGAGGTTCTGGACTCCGACTGGACCGTTCTGTTGTAGATCAGCTGCTGTCCTGTTTGGTCGGACAGACGGCCTCACGTCTGACTCTAGAATCAGCCCAGACCATCAGCCCTCCGCCGCCATGCTTGACAGCTGGGAGGAGCTGTTTGTGCTGCAGTGCATTCTGGGTAAACATCTCCACTCTGGTCTCATCTGTTCCAGGAGTCGAGCAGATTTGCAAAAAACCGAAGACTTTACAGACAGAGGAGGGTTTTTTTTCTCCTGCGGCTCTTCCGAACCTGTTGAGTCTTTTTTTTAATTCTACTGCCATGACCTTTGACCTTTAGTCTGTAGAGACTGAGGTGAAGCGTTGCACGGTCTGACCTTCAGGGTGAATCTGCTGCCAGCCCTGGGAAGATCGGCAGCCGTCCTAAACGATTGAACGATGAACGATGGACTCCAAATGGTTTGGAAATGACCTTTGACCCTTTCTCAGATTGCCGGGCAGGGGCAGCTGCTCCTCCGAGGTCATTGCTGATGTCTTTCCGCCCTGGCGCTGTGTCAACGCACAGAAAACTGCTGCTTTTCCGGGGGCGGTCCCCCCCTGACGCCGGTTGGTCAACGAATGGATGTTTTCCCTCCTTAGAAGTGACGACGGACTTGAGTTCACCCGCAGACGGCTTCTTCCATTTTGGCTTCGCCGTTGTTTTAATTAATCATGACGTGCCGGAGTCCGCCGGGTGTGTGTTTTTTTGGGGTTTTTTTTTTGCACGCTCGAGGTTCGATTTGAATAATTTCCGAGCCCCAGAACTGAAGCAGGGTGTACTTTCTTCGTCCCATGACTGCAGAATTTGAACTGCTCGATCGAATACGTTTGGGTTCGTTTGGAACTCTTGACTGCCGCATCTTTTAAGCAGAAGTAATGCAAACATCAGGTGAAGCGTTTCCTCTGCAGACTTCTCCAGGAACATAAGCCGAGAGAGGCACATAAACTATTTTGCCTGCAGTGACGGCTGCAGCAGCAGCAGCACATCAGTGTGGGTATGAACACGGTCCGATAATGACCTCCCTCCTGACTCCCTCGTCTTCTCCTTTTGGTGTGATGAGCGTTGACCCGACTCCCCCGAAAAAACTTTGAAGCCGCCTCCCTGCCACCGTCTTTCCCTAAATCGGAAGCATGAGGACGGGAGCCCGTCTCCCTGCAGGAGAGCCCGTGTGATGAATGCCTGAGCAGCGGCGATAAAGCAGCACTCCCCCCGCCCCGCGCTGCGAGCCCTGCCAGAGGCTCCTCACGTCGAGACTCGGAGCCGGTCCGACTCGATCTTTACCTCCTACAGAGGCCTGTACCAACGGGGCTTCTGGGACTCGGAGGGACCAAAGGTTGGCTGTATAGGAACCGAGGAAGTCTCACCGCCTCCCAGATAAAAAAAAAAAGGGCTTGTGTGTGTGTGCCGTTTCTTCTGCTTGAAACAAACTTTGAGCGAACGTCCGTGAGCGTCCATGTTGGCGTTTAATTAGCGAGCCTCGTGGCGGCGCGACTGCTGCGGCCACTACACCACGGTGCTTCTGCAAACTTTGATATTTCAGCCATCCGTAAATCAAAATCAAAAAAATGTGCTCTGACTTTTAATATTTGTAACTTTTAGGCTTTTTATTTGTAATTTTTTTACCCATGTAGAGAAAATTCCCCCCATAGAAACACCTTGAGATCTCCACTGTTCTCTACTGCTAATCCTCCTAGCTTTTAGCTACTATTTTGCTAATTTTAGTTTTGCTATATGAAGCTATTAGCCACTGGTTTATACATATAGCTTTAAATTTTACATTTTTTTACTAATTTTAGCTTTTAACTACTATTTTTCCAATTCACTTTTAGCTACAATTGTTTCAATTAGAACTTATAGCTGCTGTTTTGCTAATTTTAGCTTATATCTATGGTTTTGTTGCTGTTTTGCTTTGTTCAGCTTCTAGCTATGGTTTTGTTCATTTTAGCTTTTAGCTACACTTTGGCCATTTTTAGTTTGTTAGCTAGTGTTTTGCTAATTTTACCTTTTAGCTGCATCTTTTCCAATTTTAGCTTTTAGCGACTAGTTTGCTAATTGTAGCTTTTACCTGTTTTGCTATATTCAGCTATTAGCCAGTTTTACTACATATAGCTTTACACTACAGTTTTGCTAAGTTTAGCTTTTAACTACATTGTTTTGCTAATTCACTTTTAGCTACAGTTGTTTCAATTAGAGCTTTTAGCTGCTGTTTTGCTAATTTGAGCTTATATCTATGGGTTTTGTTGCCGTTTTGCTATGTTCAGCTTCTAGCTATGGTTTTGTTCATTTTAGCTTTTAGCTACACTTTGGCCATTTTTAGTTGTTAGCTAGTGTTTTGCTAATTTTACCTTTTAGCTCCAGTTTTACAATTTTAGCGGCTATTTTGCTTGACATGCTTGACATTTCCATTAGAGTTTTGCTAATTTTACCTTTTAGCTGTTTTTTTTTTTACATTTAGTTTTTTTGCTGCTGTTTTGCTACATTTAGCTTTTAGATATAGTCTTGCTAATTTTAGCTTTTAGCTGCACTTTACCTATTTTTAGTTGTAGCTACTGTTTTTCTAACTTTACTTTGCAGTTACGATTTTGCTAATTTTAGCTTTTAGCTCCAGTTTTCCCAGTTTTAGCTTTTAGCGACTAGTTTGCAAATTGGACCTTTTATTTGGGTCTTGTTAATTTTACATTTTAGCTATGCTTTAGCTCATTCTAACTTTTACTTATGGTTTTGCTACATTTAGCTCTTGTTGTTTTACCTTTTAGTTAGTTGTGCTGATTTTAGCTTCTGTTCTGTTGTTTTAATTCAGTTAATTCGGCTTCTGCGTCGACTTATTTGACCTAAATGCATAAATGTTGAGAAAGTTTGAGGCTGAATTAAAATGTATGAGTTATGGACCCAAATGGAGCGTTCCACTGAAGATGTTAGAGCTCCGTCTTTGTTTGTTTTCTCGCGCAGCTTGTTGCTCCCCAAACCCTGAACATCTGTGCCTGTGGAGGGCTGATGATGATGATGATGGCAGGCCACATGGGGTGGGTCTCCTCTTCCTCAGTCTGTCAGCCCACCTGACTGCTGCTGTGGCAGGCCTGCCCAAGGCAAGACCACAGGCTAGGGCCTCCTGTGGGCCTCCAGCGGGGGCTCGCCAGCCTCCCAGAGCCCATTAAAGCAGCCCCCATGTTCCACCTCTGCCTGAGTGGCCCCCACCCAGCCCTGCAGGCCTCTGCCCCAAGATGCCGGCGCGCTCTGTCCTGCTGCACTCTGCCCCGAAATAACTTCATTGTTTTCCACTGTTTGCCGTGTTGTGTCTGTAACGGGAGTGGTTGGAGGCATGATTTTTATGCCTATTTATTTTTCTGCCGTTGCTTGCGTTGTCCTCAGGCTGCAGGGTTTCAGATCAGGCTCCTCGAAGGCCTCAGCTTCCTGTGTTCAGTGTGTTTTTAGGGAACAAATCCCAGAAAGACTTCCCCCCCCCCACTTACTGAGCTAATGTGTTTTGACTGTCAACACTTCATTGAAGCACTAAATCTGGATTCCTTGTGTCAAACAGCAAAGACAATAACAAGGAATATTATTTCTTACAACTCGTATTTATTTGAGAATTGCCCTGGAGTCGTGGTTTTAATTATTGGGGGGAAAGATTAAGGTCAGTTTAAAAAAAAAAAAAAAAAAAGAAGCATTCATAAACACATATTTGGTCAAATTACTTGTTTAGATCTTGAAATTCAAACATTTAGGTCCTGGGAGGTGATGTGTATGGCTAACCTTAGCAAGACTTTTCTGCTTTTAGGCTAGCTAACTTTAGAAAGCCTACAATTAGCTTGTCTGTGCTGCCATTTAGCCAGCTAAACGTAGCAAGTAAAGTCAAATTTATTTATGTAGCACTTTTCAGCCAAAAGGCAGTTCAAAGTGCTTTACATCATAAAAACATAACACAATTAATAAATCTAAGCTGCTTTTTAGCTAACTGACATTGGTAAGCCTTTGGTACCTTTTAGCTAGCAAACTTTAACAAGACTAGCTTTCCTTTAGGTTAGCTAACATTAGCAAGCATATTCTTCCTTTTAGCTAGCTAACTTTAGCACGCCTAAGCGGCTTTTTAGCTAAGTGACATTGGTAAGCCTTTGCCACCTTTTAGCTAGCAAACTTTAACAAGACTAGCTTTCCTTTAGGTTAGCTAACATTAGCAAGCATATTCTTCCTTTTAGCTAGCTAACTTTAGCACGCCTAAGCGGCTTTTTAGCTAAGTGACATTGGCAAGCCTTTGCTAACTTATAGCTAGCTAACAAGCTTACCCTTCCTTTAGGTTAGCTTCCATTAGCAAGCCTATGCTGCGTTTAAACTAGGCTACATTAGCAAGCATATTCTTCCTTTTAGCTAGCTAACTTTAGCATGCGGCATGCCTAAGCTGCTTTTTAGCTAACTGACATTGGCAGGCCTTTGCTACCTATTAGCTAGTTAACTTTAGCAAACTTATTCTGCCTTTAGGCTAGCTAACATTAGCAAGCCTATGCTGCTTTTAGCTTGCTAACATTAGCAAGCCTATGCTGCCATTTAACTTAGCAATATTAGCAAGCCTATTCTGCCTTTTAGATAGCTAAATGTAGCAAGCCTAAGCTGCTTTTTAGCTAAGTGACATTGGCTACCCTTTGCTTCCTTTAGCCTAGCTAACATTAGCACGCCTATTTTCCCTTATAACCAGGCAACAGTAGCAAATCTAAGCTGCCTTTTAGCTAGCTAGCTTTAGCGAGTTTATTCAGCTATACGCTAGCTAACATTAGCAAACCTATGCTGCTTTTTAACTAGGCAACATTAACAAATTTAAGATGTAATTTAGCTAGCTAATAATACTGTTAACTAGGCTTTTAGATGGCTAATCTTAGCAAGTCTAAGCTGCTTTTTCTTTAAAAACAAACAAACAAACAAAAAAACTAAGCTAATGTCAGCACATTATTTTGAGAGTGAGTGGTTTCTGAAACAATGTTTACCCTACTTTGAACCTGCACTAATAACAAATAAACCAAGGAATCTATATTTACTCAAAATCAAACATTTGCATTTGGGAGCTTCTTTGTTCAGTAAAAAAAAAAAAAAGTAAAAACTTTAGACAGTTTTTACATTTATTAGCACAAGATCCACTCGAAAGTAAACCAGTCGGCCTGGAGGAAACACATTCAGTGTTAAATTATTAAAAAGATAAGACTAACATGGTGGACTTTGAACTCTCAGTCTTCTATCCTCTCCATTATTTTTCCATATCTTTCATAAAATTTCTGTTTTTTTTTCTTCTTGATGTCCCGTGAACTGATGAAACGAGCATGACCGGATCGATAGATTATATGGTTTCAGCCCGTAGCACATTCTGAGTGCCTTTTTGTTTTAAAAAAAATAATAATAAAATAAAATAAACAACAAGCCACCCAGGTTCTTACTGCACCTTTTCGAAGGTTGGGTGCTCACATGTTCTGGATATTTTATGTCCGTTTGAGTCTTTTTTTGATCAAGAACAGACGTATGTTGTGAGACGACTTTGCATAAAAGCGGAAGAAATACCAACAGAGCAGGAAAAAAATTTTAAATAACTAAATAAAGAAACATGTTCAACCCCGGTCGCTGAAGCAATTTGTGAACGTGAGATCCTGAGACGTGCCGTAATGCTTCAATTTATAATTAATCACATCCCATTTGCCAGATTGCTTATAGACTTGGGGAATAAAATTTGGGGGAGTGTTGGGGTTTCAGATTTTTTAAAGCATTAAGTATTTATGACGCGTGATGGATATATAAACTGTGGTAAATCCATTGCCTTGAATATTGATTGTCCCGATTAAAAATTCAGTTTGATAAGAAAGTTAGCAGCATTCTGTGGTCAGCCTCCTCCTGTTTACAGCGTTCAAATTATTTTCCTTTAAATTCCTGACCCCCTTGTGGCGTTTCCCCCCCCCCCCCCGCTCGCTTTTTTTCCACCACGCCAATTAGCTGTAGAGCTTTTTAACGAGCAAGCCATTAGTTCTAATTAGGATTCGGTTAACTGCGGCGTGATTAAAAAAAAAGGCGAAAAAGAAGCCATCGTTTTGAAGGATTGGGCGATGTTGCAAAATAAATAAATAAATAAAATAAATAAACAGCTGTTGACTCGCCTGAGAGGGTCAAGCTACGAGCAAACACTCCCCCGGAGCGCGACAGCGGCTAATTTTACAAAATGATTTGCATGAAAAATGAAGAGAGACGGACGAGTCGTTGGTAGAGACGTCGGTTGATTCTGTTCGACCAGAACTGTGACCCAGATTACGTTTTAATATGAAAATAACTGAAAATGTTACTGACACCAGCCTGTTTTAATGCACCCGTTTGTTTTTATGTCATTTTCTACAGAATAGAAGTCAAGTTGCTTTGTTTTTTTTTTTAATTTTTTGGATTTGCCATGTCCTGGATGGCTGATAATCGCCGCCAACATGAGATGGTTCAGTTTCTAGTTTCGGTACATCGGTCCAGTTTAGGCGGGAAGCAGAAACAAGCATGGCGGATGACGGATGATTTGGCTTCGACTGCACGGTCACGCCGGCCACATTTAAACTTTAACGGTAGCAAAAAAAAGGATCTCAGCCAAAAAAAAAACACTTCTAGGGAGTAAGAGCTGCCACCAAGCAAGAGACATCATAAAGACCAAGGAACTCTCCACACAGGTCAGATAAAGTGGTTTTAGAGGTGCAGATCAGGGTTGGGTTATAAAAAAATATATTTCCCAGAATCCTGAATGAATGCTCCAATAAATACTGGAAACAGGTTGGGAAGGGCGTCCAGGAAGTCGAAGATGACCCCAACGGAGCTGGGCGGGGCGGGGCGGGGCGGGGGGCTGTCCGATGAGCTGCGCAGAGCTGAGCTGATTGAAAATAAAAAAAATAAAACGAGGCAGACATTTTTGAAACGTCTTCCCCAAACAGATGAAACTACAGCTCAGCTTTGTGGCCGTCGAGGACGACGGCTCGCCCCTGCGACAAAGCACGGAGGTGGCAGCGTCATGGTGGGGGCACGTTTTTCATCAGCGTGGAAGGTGGGGCAAAATGTAATACTTAACACACGCTCAGGTTTTTTTGGTTTTCTAGCATGAAACATTTTGGACTTTCAAAGCGGTCGTCAAGTCGTGTACATTAAAAGAAAAATCCGTTTTGAATTTTGGGGTTTTGGCGCTAAAGCGAATGTAACCGCCAAACCGAAGGCCACGTTTTTTTGTTTTCTTTTGGTTCTGTGAAGACTCTTCCCTTCTTGTAATTTCTTTTCAGGTGAGGCTGAATCTCATTACCTGGAGGCGGATGTGTGCGGGGACGAGGGAGGAGGAAGGCGGCGGCGGCAGCGGCGGCAGCGGCGGTGGCGTGGCGCAGCCGAGGGTGCACGCTCGGCAGAAAGGTACACACACGCGGAAAGCAGGCGGAACGTGGAATGAAACGCGGAGAGATAAAGAAGGAAAATCGTCGTGACGCGGGAGTCGCGGGGCTCGGCACAAATCGCGGCAGATTACGGAGCCCGCGGAGATCTTTCGACTTGTGTTCCTCCTCTTCCCGCCTTTCTGTTTGACATGAGAGCGAGCGGAAACAATCCGCCGCGCTCGGAGGCACACGGGCTCTGCTCCCATCTGGGCTTTGAACCTTTTTTTCCCGCTCAACCTCTCGCTCGGGCTCCGGCGCGTCGTGGCTCGGCGTCGCACAAAGAAATTAAAGATGGCAGTTTACAGGGAAGCGCTCAAGGAGAACCTGACGAATTGATTTAAAAGGGATATATAAAAAAAAAAAACACCTTTTAAAACATATTTACCGCCGCTCCTGTTCCCGTTTTGTCACTTTGGGAGCGTTTACGCTCTCATTCATTTTTCATGCTGGTAATGGCACTTCTTTTGCAGCAATTGTCATCCATCAGGTTTTCTTTATGTTTTCATGTGAGATTAACTGCGAGCACGTACGATACGATATATGCGTGTGTGTGTGTGTGTGTTTCTGAAAGTGCCACGCTTGCGAGTGTGTTTTCAAAACCGGGACTGTTCCTTTTGTTGCTCACAGCTGCCCCATATTAGAGATCAGCCGCTTATTCCCCAGGCGGCGGAGGCTTTTCTGAGCTCCTGCTAATTGGCTGTAATCTCCTTTTTTTAAAGTTGAAAAGCTGGTGAGGCCTCCAGCCCTGCGGTTTTACAAGCGATTAAAGCGAAGGAACGCCAACGAACCCCGCGGCCGGCTCTCGTCTGGTCCCGGGGCCCGGCCTCAGAAGCCCCGGTGCAAACAGCTACTCAGTACCGGGGCCTTCTGGGGAAGAGGAGCTGTGAAGGAGGGGATTTGGTCTGGATCTTCGGTGTGTCCGTGGGGATGGCGGCGGGGGCTTCCTTCTCAGGCGCTGATGAAATAATAATGCAGTCGGTAAGGCTGAAATTTGCACATGAAAATCCTCTCCCCCCTCGCACTCCTTGCGTCGACGACAATCCCTGCCTTTCACAGTTTATATGCAGATGAGTTCTCGCCTCCTTCCTCCTCCTCAGAGAGTCGCCAAGCCGAGCCACGGAGACAGAGCGGGGCTTTTTTGTTGTGTTTTGTTTGTGTTTGTCTTGTTTAAAAGGATTCTTAAAAGATGATAATATATTTTAATTTTTCCCTTTGTTTTTTTCCTTCTTCTCTGAAAGCCAGCGTGCAGATTCTCCGAAGAGTTTGACTTTTTCTTTTGTGTTTAATTGGAACATAACGCTGGTAGTCTAAATAAAGTGTTGCATGATGACTCGCTTTGCAAAGTTTCTTCTTAAAACAGACGAGATTCGTCTTTCCTCCGGAGTCTCCTCCGTCTCCTGGCCGGATGATCGTCAACTCAAAGTGTGAATAAAGTTTGCTGGCCTTCACCTTCACAATTATTCGCCCCTCTAAAATGAACAGAATATTTAAAGCGTTTATTCGTTTTCTACATTTCGGGTCGTGGAGCTGCTGCTCTCCACCCTGCAGGCCGTCACTCAGCTTTTTAAAAACTAGTTTTGTTTCCTTTTTTTCAAACAGGGGAAGTCAGATCTGTGCGCAAACACGGGAAATGTTTAAAAAAAGATTTTACAGCCTGACTTGGCGAGCAAATTTTTAAGATGCACTGATTGTTCTCCTTCTGGGCCGATTCCCGGTACCGATTTTTCGCAAAGTTCTGTCTTGTCAATTCCGCTTTTGTCCAATTCCTGTTTCTCCCTGAGGACTATAATCAACAACCCAAATAAATATTGATATATTGTCTAATTTCTGGTTTGAATTTTGTATTTGGAGCCGCTACGGAAATACTCCAAAAAACAGGAAACAAGGCAGGAAGCGGCGCATAAAACGATAAGATATATATATATTTTGGGGCTCCTGAAACGCCATTTCCACGTGGACACAGAAAAGAAACAACTTTTTTATAGACGGCTTAGAAGAAAAGCTTAAAAGACAAGAAAAGTTCAAATTTCAGGAGGCGGGGATGTCTTTATTTCTGTCCCTTTTTCATTTTTTTGCAAAGAAAAATCGAGAAATCAGCACCACAGTTTAGCCGAAACGTTCAAACATTTTACTGTTTCTTGGGAAAAGGACGTGGTTTTTGTCTGCGATGGACGAGAATACCAAAATGCGTCTGTGTTTCTGTTAAACGTGAGGACATTAAACGTCTTAAACCTGGTCCAAATGTCCCCTTTGAGGCTCCCCCTCTGCTTCGTCTTTGAACACTTTGCGGATGTGACAAATATGGAGCTCTTAGTGATAACGCTTTGCTGAAAGATCGGATTTTAGAGCGTTCGATCTGCCGGTTCCGGTAATCTGACATCCAGGATGTGGATCCCGGTCCGGGACCTGCTGGGTCCAAACTGTCAGCTTTACTAATTGATCCAATCCCTCCAGGATTTCACGGGCGTTTTTTGTGATTGTTGCGGCTAAAATGCCTGATTTCGCGGGGCATTTTCCTAAAAGTTGTGATTTTTTTTTTCCTAAAATCAATAAACAACCATAACTTTTAATATATAAACCAAAAATACTTCCTAGTTTTGTGAGATAATTCCCAACAAACATTGACATTCTCAAAAGGTGCTTTATTTGAGAACTTTGATAGCTTATAAACTGACATTCATGAGCATTTCTGGATTGTCCCTGGTCTGCAGCTCTCCTCACATGTTTTGCAGACACAAAGTGTTTGTCGATGCGTTTATGTTCCATGATTACACTGCAGGACGTGCAAAACAGCTGCAGCTGGGGAGGAAACTGGTTTGCTGAAATCTTTGTGGGCAAATGTGAAGCGTTAGCGCACATTTTGGCTTCGGTCGCTGCTCCTGCACGCTCCCGGCATTCTGATGTTAACAGGAAGTGACGTCACGTGTCTTCTTCCTGAGTTATTTGGGGTTATTTTTGTATTCCACTCTACAGAAACCCACAAAGAAGACACTAGACTGCAGAAACGGTGGCGAATCACTTCAGAAACAATAAATATTGGGTTAAAGTTGCGGGAAAGTTGCGGCGTTTTGGGCAAAGTTGCAAAAAGTTGCGATTTTGCGTTAATACTTGCGATCGCAACATCGCAAAATCCTGGAGGGTCTGATTGATTCTCTTCAGTTAATTAGCTCGACAACAGCTTGTTTACAAAACCAGAATTAGCTGGTTTCGGGGAAGTCAGCCGGACGAAGGGGGGGTTAGGACGATGGCGGCGGGGTACAGGAGGGGGCGGAGTAAACGGAGGCTTCATGTCAGACCGCTCTCCTCGCAGATGGTTAGTTAAAGCCAACGCGGGCCGACCCCCCCGGGAGAAACGGCCGTGCCAATCACAGCCGAGCCCAGGGCTTTTGCAGCTCGCCTTGAGCAACTTTTTATTAATTTAATAAACATCCCGCTGAGACGGAGCCACGTGGACTGTCCTTTTTTTATTTATTTTATTTTTTTTGTACCCTCGCAGGCCTAATGAGACGAGCTGCTCATCATTTATACGTCCTCGTTGTGAAGACACACATCTCTGCGTCCCGGAGGCACAAAAAAACCTACTTTCACTTACTTTAGCAACAGTTTACAACCTGTTTCAATAGAATTAAAGGTCTAATTACTCATTAACTCATACCTAATAATAGATTACAGTTTGTTAATTAATAATTAGTTAACAGTTTGTTACACATAATCAGTTACCTAAAAAAAAAAGGTCTAATTTTTAATGAAACGTCACTAAAATCTAAGAAATAACACTTTTAGTTAATGGTTTATTAGCTATTACTTCCTGATTAGTTCCTCATTCATTAACATGTAACTACTTGTATTTTGTGGAGCTGATTGTTCTGCTTTTATCCAAGCATAATGAAGGGAAATAAAAATATAAATATGATTATACGTCATACATGTCGTCCTTTGAATAATCACGCAGCAATCAAAAAAAAGAGACAATAAACTGTGTAATATAAGCAAAAAGATCAGGAGGATTAAAGATAAATATATTTAAGATTAGGTGAAAAGAAGTAGAAGACGCATTTCTAGGAGGATTTTTAAAATATGTACGTAAAACAGGAAATTTAACGTTTTTTTGGCATTATTGCTGAATTTTGTCACTTTCAGAAGGAAAGCAACAAATATTGGATTTAATTTGTGTTTTATTTTGAAAATCTACGCTCAAATCTTTACATTTTTTGCAAATTTTCCAGTCGTTTTTGTCATCGAAACGTCTGTTTTTAGATGTGAGACAGGGTTTTTTTCTACATTTTTATTTTCACAGACTTTACGATGCATCTTGCGAGGATAAACAACCACCTGACATTTTATCCCTGAATATTTCTCTGTTTTGTTGTTTTCTGAGAACATATTCAATGTAAGCACTTTCTGACGAGATAAAATACGAGTTTGTACCAACTCACGTCGCCCCAAAATGTAAATCTAACTAAATACGTCGACTCTTTCAAGATGGCCACCAATAATTCACCTTATCCTACAAGAAAATGGCTACAAATCAGTGAAATGTGCAGATATTGAGCTGAAACTCGGTGTGGTAGTAGCTGAGGGTCATCCTCATCACATACTCTGGGGGCTAACAGATTGTGGGAAAACTTTTTGAACTTTTGTAAACTTTAGTTTCAACTTCCGAAACGTTTTAAACACGTTTTATTTGTTGTTGTAGCCGACGTCTCTTTCTGCAGCTACTTTTTGGCCCCTTTTTTTTAATCTAAAATAACATTTTTTATCACATTTTAACCCATAAAATTGGGTTAAAATGACTAATTTGTTGAATTAGAGCTACTTGGTTGCAATCCGGGTTGGTGCTAGCTTGTTGGAGCTAACGGCTGTTAGCGTTAGCTGGCTAGCACCCACTGGTGTTATTTCAGGAAACCAAAATTCCTCGTTTAGTGCAAACTTGAAAACGTTAAAAGTTTTCGCTTTCGCTTGTTACGTCCTGAGGCCAAACTTTGCGCTTTGAGTCGGCGAACGAGTTCCCCGAAACGACCCGGCGGTTTTCAGCGTGTGCTTTCGGGATCCGACGGCTCCTGAAGGTGGAAGAGAAAAACCACATTTTGAAATTCCTCAACGCTGCCTTCGGAGTTCATTTTGATTCTGCCATGGCGGCGCGGGGGCATTATGGAAAAATAATAACCGTCTGACTCTGGGCCCCGGCTGCTTACGGCGGGCGTCGGAGTCGATGGGAGTCATTAGCCGGGTCGGCCTCTTCGCCCTTTGCTGATGAGCGAGGGGACCGGAGCAGGACGCGCTCCCGCACCTTAACAACCGCCCTCCGCCGCCGCCTCGTGCACCTGCAGCCTCCTGTCAAACAGTGGAAGGACGCCCCCCGGCCTCGCCGCCTCTAATGCAAAGTCGTGTGTGTGCAAATATATGTGGCTGCATCCGCTCGCGGAGACATAAATGCGTGCATCCTGCTGTCTCCCGCTCCGACTTTTCACTCACCGGCGCTCCATATATTCATGAACTTCTCTGTTTATCATGCATGAAAATACAGAAAGAGAAACGAAAAAAAAAAAACAAGACAAACCATGTGAATGATGATTTTTTTTTTTTTTTTTTTTTTGTTTCGTCTGGTTTGCAGAGCCTCATCCTCCTGGGACGAGAAGACCCGACTTCCATCTTCCTTCTCGGGGTCCTTTCTCTCTTTTTCCTCTTTCTTCCTCCCCATTCGCCCACCTGCATCCGCCTTCCCCCCACATCTTCTCCATCTCTCGGTGTCAAAGCCAGTTACAGGCAGAAGAGCTCTCCTTCTTAAATAATTCACAAGTTGATTAATAGACTCACAGGGGTATAATTAGGCAGGGGAGAGACGGTGGCTAGTGTAACCAGTACAGCGCTTAGGGGAATTACAGAGTGGGGTTATTGAGGAAATGAAGAGGACTGATGTATATAAATATATATATAAATGTAAGAAATAAAATAAAAACACGGTGGACTCGGGGAGGAGGAGGAAGGGGGGAAGGCAGGAGAATTGAGCCTCGGGTTTGTTTGATGTGGAAATTGGACAGTTTGAATCCGTCTCCTTTAATTTTTCACAACTTACAGACCCCCCCACCCCCCCACCCCCCTTGGTGCCTCACGTTTCTCTTATAGGATATAAATTAGTTTTTTCTTCTCCCTTTCAGTCCCCCCCCACACACACACACACACACACCTCAATGTTTGTCGAACAGTCAGTCATCGTCGGCGTAAAAGAACGTCTCTTTTTTTTTTGTGTGTTCTTGATCGAGACGCCGGGGCCGGTCTTCAAAAACAAAACGTAAATAAACAGAAACAAGCGAGCAACAGATCTCTTCCTTTCCCGATTCAGACGTCTTTATTTCTTTTTTCCTTTCTTTTGTTTCGCCGCGGTGATCTCTTGTCTGCTTCACGTTTGCCGTCGGACTGAAATGAAAAGAGCCGACGGAAATGCGCTCAGACAGGTACAACGCCGCTGTTTGTCTTTTTTTTTTTATTATTTCTTTCTTTCCTTCTTCACCAGGAAATTCTCTGTGATTACTGTTTTTTAATTTATTTGATTTCCCTGTCAATATCTCGGATCAGTTTCCAGACGTGTCCACCCCTGACGCCCGCCGTCTCTGATTCCAAACCCTGTCGTCGTCTTTGCTCCAGATGTTTCGTGTCAAAATGGATCCTGAAACAAGCGGGGGGGGGGAGGTGGAAAGCAACATATTTCTCTGTTTGTTGGAAGCCGCTTTGAAATTCCTTCCAGGCGCACGGGAGGAGACGAGCCCGGTGTTTCGCCTTGATGCCACTTTTCTTTCTTCTTCTCCATGTGATGTGGCTGCCAGGAGGGGGGAACCGCGCTGCACATTGGTTAATTTGGTTCTTGTCCTTTTATTCTTTCTGACAACGCGCATTAATTATCCCCTCTGTATGGCGTAATTGGTCGGCCTTTGTAGTCCCCGGCAGACGACTAATGACTCCTCGGTTCTGTGCGGGTACCCCGCCGCCAGGAGGCGCTGAGAGGAGCGGGGATCCCCGCGTGTTGATTTATTTATCCGTGTCTGGATTAAAGCCCGCGCACCTGATGAAGGGGATGTCAGAGCAGCTCTGACAGCCACAGAGGCGGCGGAGTGTGCGCGATTTGGTCGCCGCGTCGGCAGGAACACGGAGTGTCGATGGCATCTTTGAAGTCCTGACAGACGAGAGCCTCTGAACATCCCCTTAATCTCGCCTTCCTCTCGTTCTGAGAGGAAGGCGAGATCAACCACCTCCACCTCCGCCGCTGTTTGCCTTCTTCTCTTAATGACACAAACCATTCAGCGACCGAGTGTGAGAGCATTTCATCTGCGCGCTTCAAACGCGAGCGACGCGGCGGGCTCGATTGTCGCCGATCGGTTTCCGCGAGCCCGCCGTGGAAATCGGAGCGGCGGCGAGGAATCTGGAGGCCTCCGCAGCGATTCGCTGCACCTGAAGACCAACTGTTATACCTTTTATGACAAAGTTTCAAACTAAGTGTGTCGAAAACCTTAAAAGATTAACAATCAACCAGCGCTCAAAGTATGTGTCGGGGATGACTCTCAGCTACTGCCACACCAGGTTTTAGCTCAATATCTGCAAAACTGACTCAGTTGTCATCATTTCTGGTCAACAGGTTGTGGCGGCCATCTTGAACCAGTTGTAGTTTCATTAAAATCCATCCAGTGGTCCGTGAGATATTCTGCTAACAGATGAGCGCAGTTTAATTCCAAAGTTTTTGGCGAAGATGACCTTCGATCCGTCGGCGCCTCGGAGGATGCGTTGGGAGGAACTCTCAGCTACCACCACCCTTAATTTTAGCTCGACGTCCCTAAGATCCACTGAACCGCAGCCGCTTTTGTGTTCGCCGAGATCGCTTTGCTGCGGCGGCCATTTTGATCAGCAGTGACTCTGAAAGTTAATCCATCGTTGGCGTACGTCCAGTGGTTACTCCCTGAGAGTTTTGTGAAAATTAACCCGCTGGTTTGCAAAAAAAAACCCACCGCTCTCCTTTCCCCGTTTTTGGCGGCGGCGATGATTCCGATCCGTATGACCGTCTGGAAGGCGGAGCCGAAAGAAGCAACCCGTCGCTGCGGCCCTTTCACCGACGCTAAAAGAATATAATTTCAGGAAGAGGTGGCCTCCGCCCGGGCCTTGTTCCCCCCCCCGTTTCCGTCCTCTCGTTCCTCTTCTGCGCCGCCGCCGGAGCGGGAGGGTCGCCGGCGGCGGCACAGAGGAGGGCGCCGGGGTTAATTACTCCATTACTGGGTGGATCAGCCAGGAGCTGTTTAAACAGGCCCCAGTCAGCCGGGGATTAGGCCTCATTACTCCAGCTAAAGGGACGCCCGCCGCAGCTTCATCCTGCAGAATATTCACACGATGGAATGAGGAGAGAAGAAGAAGAAGAGATTAGGAGCGAGCCGAAGAGGAGGGACAGGTGAGGAAGAAGAAGAGCAAACAGCGACGTGAAGCGGGGTCGCTGGTGTCATCACCTGAGCTTTGCCAGGGCTACAATTATCCCCCAAAATGGCCGAGCGTGGCAAGATTAGGATCGAACGCTCGGGTTACCCTCCCTCCCACCGAACCGAGCCGCGTCTTCACCCTCCTCCTCCTCCTCCAGGTGTCTGATGTCACACGGTGATAATGAAGATGCTCTCGTTTACAGGAAAGACTTTTGAAATGAGGTTGGTGCTCGGCGGGTCGGTTTACCCACGAGGAGCCGAACCCGTCTGGGTTACTGTTCGCCTTCGGCTGGAGAAACTGAACGATGAGCTAAAACTGAGGTGTCAAAGCTAGAGGAGCCGAATGCTAGCGAAAAAGATCAGAAGACTAGCTAGAAGAAGCAGAGCACTAACTAATAGCTGAAAGGAACTAAACACTAGCTAAAAGCTAAAAGGAGCAGAACATTAGCTAGAAGAAGCAAAACAGCAGCTAAAAGAAGCAAAGCACTAACTAAAAGCTAGAGGAGCAGAACACTAGCTAAAAGCTCAATTTAGCAGAAGACTAGCTAAAAGCTAAAAGAAGCAAAGCGCTAACTAAAAGCTGAAAGGGACTAAACACTAGCTAAAAGAGGTAGAACACTAGCTAGAAGCTAAAAGGAGCAGAACACTAGCTAAAAGAAGCAGAACACTAGCTAAAAGCTACAAAGAGTAAAACACTAGTTAAAGGCAGCAGAACACTGGCCAAAACCAAAAGCTAAAGGTTAGCTGAAAGTATGAAAAGTGAAATGTTTAATTTGTGGTCTGGTGCCATAAATCCGTGTCCGGTCGTGTGTTCGCCCTCCATGCTGCTGCTAACCTGCAGCTTCCTGTCGGCACCGCCACGCCCCGGGGGAGCCGAAGGATTTTTGGATGCGTTTCGGCGAAGTTACCACCGGATCAGACGGCTAAAAACACGGATGTGGTCCAATTAGAAGAGCCAGCCGCGTGCTGGGAGAACTAATCCAGGGGGGGCTTTTCGGGACAGATTTGTGAGAGCTTCGAGCCGTGATGTGCCGAAGTGCACGCTAAAAGTTTTGTGTCAGCGCCTCCTCGACTTCCGCCCGATCACCTGGAACGCCAAATAAAACCGGCAGACCCAACCCTTACACTTGATCCTGCAAATCTCTCCAGAGGGGCGGCCCGAAGCGGTCGATCTGAATTCCTTTTTTTGTTTTTTATACGACTCAAAAATGGTGATTTAGGGTATAAATCCATCGCAGAGGTTCTATTATATAATTGAGGACAAAAAAAATCAATAGAAGCAGCTGGATTGGCCGCGGCAGGTGCTGCAAACATCATCGATCCGTGTCTGGACCGGGATCAGCTTCACGGAGCGGGTCGATCCGAGGACGTAGCCGGTGGCGCTCTCTGATGGCATATGTTAACACGATTTCCCCTCCCGTTCGCCGGTAACTAAAGAGCCGCACCTGAGATCCGCGCTTGTTCAGAACCTTTAAAAGAAACGGGGATTATTTTAAAGATAGCCCGAGGTGAGAGCGAGATTCTCCGCTCCGGTAAACCTGAGCGAGCTGCAGGGCGGGCGGCTGAAGACAGGGATATTTATCCCATTGATTTTTGTAAAGCTGAAACAAGAAGATTTAGGGGGGGCTTGACTTTTAAAATTCCCAAGTTGCCACTCACCGCTCGGCCTCATGGCCACAAACACACACACACACAGGAAGTACCCGGCGAGGAGTGTGAGGGAGGTTTAGGGGCCTTGAGCTGCAAAGCTGTGCTGTGCTGTGGAATGATGTGGCCCAATGTGTGTCAGAGGAATCATTACAACCCGGAGCTGGAGCGAAAGTGGAGGCGAGGCGAGGAGAAAACAGGGTCAGGAGAAGGAAAGATGTGGCTTCTTTAAAAAAAACAAAACAAAAGAAAGCAGCGAATCGATGACAGACAGGAGGTAAAAAGGTAACCGAGTGTGACTCGGCACACAGGAAGTCCCCTGAACGAAACTCGGTTCGCTTTGCAGTAACGACGTGGTTTCAGAGTAAAAGTCTGGGAAAACAAGGTGCGCTTTTAGTTTGAAACTACAGGTTAAAAACGCTAATTAACTTCAGAACACGTGCCTCCGGTTCTGGCTTCCTGCTCGTTTTGGAATCGATTTGAAGATTTTATTGCCTGCTGTGTGATCTCCTTAACAGTAATAGAACTTTGGTCAACCAACCAGCTTCTCTTCTGCCCCTTTTCCACCGGCTCTAAAGGTCCCGGCTCCACTCTACTCGGCTTGCTTTGTGCGCGTTTCCACCGGCATTTTTTCGAGGCCGGTCCCTGCTTCTTTGGTCCGTGCTTCGGAGTCGGGCCAGCCCTGCTTCGTGGGCGGCGCAAGCTTAGCTCCTGTTCACTCATTGGTCGTGGGTGTGACCAGATGCAAGCATAAAGAGCGAAGGTAGTTATATAAACAACAGCGTTAGCTTACCCTGCAACGTTTCTGCCGTCTGTCCCCCAGCTGAAGGCGCTGTAAAGCCTGAAATCTCCGGCGGATAACAGCCGTCCTGCTCATCCAGAGCATTTCTTCCACTGCGCCTCTCTTCCTGAAGTCTCAGGAGAATCCCCATAAGTTTAAAAAACAGCAACAACACAGGGCCGCGGCCCGGCCCCCCGCAACACGAGGAGGCGTTCCTCCGCTACCGACCAAACTGGCCGGTGTGAACGCGATGCATTCTTTATCGAGCCGAGCCGAGTAGAGCTGGACTTCTGAATTAGAGCCGGTGTAAAAGGGGCATATGTTTCTCAGCTGGCCTGGGAACGCCTTGGGATTCCCCTGGAGGAGCTGGCCCAAGTGGCTGAGGAGGGAAGTCTGGGTCTCCCTGCTTAGGCTGCTGCCCCCGCGACCCGACCCCGGATAAGAGGAAGAGGATGGCTGGATGGATGGATGGATGGATGGATGGATGGATGGATGGATGGATGGATGGATGGATGGATGGATGGATGGATGGATGGAT